>NC_045544.1:135037379-135287379 GCF_009769535.1 Thamnophis elegans
ATGTTCCGGCATGCGCACGCCCCCTGGGCAGCTCCTCTTCCGGCTTGTGGCCCAGATGAGTGTGCGCTCCCTTTTCAGCACTCGGTGCCAAAATGGTTCACCATCACGGTTATAGGAGGTTATGGTGGCTTGTTACTGCATGACAAGCTAAGATAGAGGCCACCTTAAGACTTGTGGACTTCAACTCCCAGAATTCCTCAGCCAGCTAGTTGAGGAACTCTGGGAGTTGAAGTCCACAAGTCTTAAAGTGGCCTAGGTTGGAGACCCCTGAGCTAAGAGATACCAGGTCCTTCTTCTCCTTAAGATGCGCCACGACTTTCTGCCGTGCTCCAACAGAAGATCTGGGTTTGAAATGACCTCATCTGCAACATTCATACACATGCACATGCTAATGGGAGTGACGAGGTGTGCCCCCCCCCTTAGTGACGACCGGATAATGGCGCCACATCACTTGGGTGGGTTAAGTTCCCCAGTGCACGGCGGAGTCGCTCAGAGTCCATTAGCTTGCATTTCCAAGAGATCAAAAGACTGAGCAACTGTTGTGTTCTCCGGGGGCGCTGCTCAACCGTGGCGCCTTGAAGATGGGTGGACATCAACTCCCAGAATTCCCCACTCAGCGTGAATGTAAGATCTGAGTTGCTTACTGGCTGGGGAATTCTGGGAGTTGTAGTCCACCCATTTTAAAGCAGGCTGGATTTGGGAATTCTGGGAAACACCTACCAAAAGTTCAGGCCCTGCAGTCCTTCTCCATGTTTGCCAAGCTTCTTAAGAAGACACTAATCCTCCTCTCTAATGTGAGGTTTAGACGAAGCCACAATGCCCTGGAAATGGTTATCAGGGAAAAGGGGAGTTTTAAATAGTCTTCTGTATACACTGCTGTTGACAGAAGACAACGAAAGCCAAGCGATTTTTGCTTTGGGAGGAGGGAACAAACAGTGGGGAAATTAGCTGAAAAAAATAATGTGAATTTTTTATCAGGTTCTCAATAAGGGACAGATTGACAGGACCAGTTCAAAGAGATTATAGTGTGCGTTCCTCTTCCAGAAGACAGAATAAAACTCTGCATCCAGATGAGAAATCTAGCTTGTTAGGGGGAAGGCTGGTTATTGACTTCTCCCTGGTGGATTAAAGATTTTATTTGGCATAAAGTAGTCACGTATTCAACTAAACCCTTCTTCCCAATATTTCAAGAGCATCGTCCTACAACAGATCTCCAAATTAGAGGCAAAACTCACCTTTGCTGCTCTTTCAAAATCTCATTGTAACACTAAGAGCCGGTTCAGAGGCTTCGTTTATGAAGAAATGATGATTTATCCTAACCTCTGATCAACATTATTTCATCATCTGATTGGGGCAGATGTGGAATAAGGGGGATGGGGTGGGGGGGGCGTCCGATTTAGGACTTGGCTTAATAAATGCAGATTTGGGAAGGGTTTTTCAATCAAATGCTCAAGAGGCCTCACCTGAAAATGGGGACGCTGTTGCAGCTCCCCCATTATCCTGCTCTCTCAATCCATTTCCATTCAAGAAGCTGGAAATGGCTGCCAATTTAATTCCTTATTTCGTTTTTATTATTAAATTTATGACACCCACCTCACTGCTCTGACTCTGGCTGACCGATAAGAACAGATAAGGGGGAATTTCCATCAAAGGATGGTGAAGAACCACGAGATGCCTGAAGTGGGTTTGAAGGATAACTATTCCGTATCCGGGGACAATGTTGGCTTGATCAAAAGCACAGCCAGTTGGGTGGCAAAACGGACACCTCTCCGTCATCATTCAGACGTGCTAACTTTGCTTTTTGAAAGGAAAGGAATGGAAAAGACACACACCCAAGCATGCACATAGCTATCCCAAAAATGAACTCTCGCTACGTTTTTATTGTTATTTCTAAAATGCAAATTAAAACAAAATCATGACTGGTGCTCCCTCCAATCAAAGGAAGAGAGAACAATATTTGGGAGGACTCCTTCCCCTTCAAAACGTCTGCCACAAATTTAAGATTGGTGCTAGGAATCTTGAAGAAGGGCCTGTTAATCTTCTACCCCATCTTGTGAGGGATGGCTACTTGGGGGGTGGGGGTGGTCCTAAAAATCAAGATGGCAGCTGTCACTGTCCTTCTGAAGCCCCATCTCTTGCACACATGTGATACAAGTGAAAAAAGGGGGGTAAGGGGTAGAATTTGGATCAGAGTGACCGACACCATCTTGATTTTTTTGATCTCTCTTCTTCAGCAACATGCCTGCCTAGTCCTCCTTTGGGTATGCATTTCCCATCAGCCATCACTGATACACTTTGGCTCAAACACTCAACCAGGCTCCATTGCTTCTGGGATTTAAAGATTGGGTTGAGTTGCACTGAGTTGGGTTGGGTTGGATTGAGTCGCAATAGGTTGGGTTGAGTTTCATTGGGTAGTTACATTGAGTTGGTTAGAATTGCATTGTGTTGGGTTGAATTGAACTGGGTTGGGTTGAATTGCATTGGGTTGGGTAGAGTTGTGTTGGATTGGGTTGAGTTGCATTGGGTAGAGTTCCATTGGGTTTGGTAGAGTTGGGTTGGGTTGAATTGCATTGGGTTGGGTTGACTTGGGTTGGGTAGAGTTGCATTGAATTAGGTTGGCTGAGGTGTATTGGGCTGGGCTGAGCTGCATAAGGTTGGATTAGGTTGACTTCTGTTGGGCTGGATTGAGTTGGGTTGAATTGGGGAATAGATGCCTGTTTTTGACTTTCCCAGGCTCAACAATGATCAGGTCAATGCACTAAAAAAATCAGGAGCTAGCTTCTTTTGCAGGAAAGTTGTAAGTTGAGAAGACAACATAACCACATTGGCAAAATATTTTCACAACAAGGGCAGATGTCTTGCCCAAGTACCCTTTAGTAACCCCCCCCCCACAAAAAAAACCACTTGGCTCTTGGAACATCCCAATCCATCCAAAGTGGAGATGAATACAAATAAATAGCCCACTCACTGCCCCCAGCAACAGCCTGGAGCTGTCTCACTTTCCAGACCTCCAGCCATTTCAAGCGGCAAAAGGTTGCTGGAGCTGCTCCGAAATCTCTCAGAAAGCCAAAAGGGTTGGAACAATTCCGCAAAGTCAAAAAAAAAAAAAGAAAAAAAAAGAAAAAAGGAGGAAACTTTATTCTGAAGGCGACGGAAAGGAACTGCTAATGAATACATCAAATGAGAAAATGAACAGCAGGGAAAATCTGGGGGGGAATTTTCTGCAGTTTGTGCCCTGCCGTCTGCGTGTGCCTCTTCTCCTCGCGGAAATGGAATAAAACTTCAGAAAAAGGAGGTAGAAATTTCATGTTGTCAGACAACACTACAAGTGAATCATCAGCCATCGGAAGAGAGCTTCCCCCAAAAGTCATTTCTCTCCCTAGTCCCAACTTACTTCAGAGGTTGCTAAGAGCAAATGGGTCAAAGGAACGAATGGGCTACGCTTCTTCTTCCGCCTCTGAACTGGGTTATCTTTCTAAAACTTGGAATTGCATCTAGTCCTGGTTTGCTGAGGTCAAGCCCGTTTCAAGGCCGAAGGCAAAATAAAACAATTTAAACAAGGGGTGTTTCTCCCACCCTCTGGGCATGGAGCAAGAGATGGGAAAACCAAAAGCAAATGCCATCTGATAAATAAATGCTCACTTTAATCAGAGTTTTTCTCTTTCTCCCCCTGGTATATTTTGTTTTTCTTTAGTTGTGCTTTCAGGTCACAGGAGGAAAATAAAAATAAAATAAAAATTATATCTAGCTCTTCTGCTCAGTTAAAACCTTATTTCCTTTCCCCACCCCCACCAGCCTTGTGGTGCAACCTCCTCAGACTAACCTTTACAAAACCCGTTTTTTTTTTGCTCATTGCAAGACACAGTACTTTTTGTAATCGGACTCAAAATCTTCATCCATGCTACTGGTATCCGCCATATTCTTGCCCTCAATCTTTGGCAAAAATTGTGCATAGTCCACCCCTTGCTGTTCGTAGAAAAGGATGTAGGCAGAATCTGTGTCGATTTCGTCGGGATGCAATTCCTGAATGGAGGAAGAGAAGAAGAAGAAGAAGAAGAAGAAGAAGAAGAAGAAGAAGAAGAAGAAGAAGAAGAAGAAGGAGAAGGAGAAAGAAGAAGAGGAGGAGGAGGAGGAAGAGGAGGAGGAAGAGGAGGAGGAGGAAGAGGAGGAGGAAGAAGAAGAAGAAGAAGAAGAAGAAGAAGAAGAAGAAGGAGAAGAAGGAGAAGGAGAAAGAAGAAGAGGAGGGGACTATTAGGGAACATAAATATAATACATGAAATAATACAATATTATTTTAACATTTTAAAATTTACAAAATGCTGAAAACAGCTGAAAACTCTTCTAATATTACTGTTTATTATTATATTTCATATTTATATTTGTTATATTTATTATAATAAATATAATACTTGAAATAATACAATATTTATATTTATGTTATATTTATTATAATAAATATAATACATGAAATAATACAATATTTATATTTATGTTATATTTATTATAATGAATACATGAAATAATACAATATTATTTTAACATTTTAAAATTTATAAAATGCTGAAATATTACTGACAATTGTTTATTACTATATTTCATATTTATATTTATGTTATATTTATTATAATAAATATAATACATGAAATAATACAATATTATTTTAACATTTTAAAATTTACAAAATGCTGAAAACAGCTGAAAACTCTTGTTCTAATATTACTGGCGATTGTTTGGGATCAGGGAGACTGGTATAGCAGCTTATTATAAGGACATTGCAGGAAATAGCAACTTTAGTCTAGTCCAGGGATCAGGATCCCCAATCTTTCGGACCTCAGGGACCACTAAATTCATAATTTTAAATCCCATGGACCACGAATATGATCTGCCTAATGACCAACTGGGTGGGCATGGTTAGGTGGTCATGTGACTGGGTAGACGTGGCCAATTGAGGTCATTCACGTCAAGGGGCGCCTTGCCAGCCCCTACTCACCCCTCCCCTCCCAGCCACCCCAGCCTGCCCGCCCGGGCTCCTTATGGCCCCAACAGGAAGAAGTTGTTAGAGCTAAGCAGCCACCATGAGAAAGAGTTGGCAAAACAGCTGGCTCAGTTCCAATTTTATCTGTCCGAGAAGGAGTCTCAGCAGAAGCACCTCACTAAGGACTATGAGCATAGGCTTTCCAAGCAGAGGGAAGACCTGCGGAAGTGCAAGGCCCAGGTACCGCCCCCCCGGAGGCTCAGCGGGCTGAGATGGTAAGCTAGTTCCAGGCCATAATGCAGTCCCACTGGAACAAGGCCCTCCAGCTCTTCTCCACCAGTGGCGCTTCCCTCCAGCCTTCGCCCAAAGCCCGCCACCAGGAGGCTGAAGCAGACCCCAAGTCAGAATTTCTGCCCCCCTCTGACCCGCACAAAAAGACCCCAAAAGGGGAGACACTCTGCAGCAACACAAGCGTTCATTGCAAGTAGTTTGAGGACCCCTGATTTTAGTGTAAAATAAAAAATGCAAATAATTTTTCTGCGGACCCCAAAATTTTCTCACGGACCACCAGTTGATGACCACTGGTCCAGCAGCTAAGGCACCAGGTTAGAAACTGGAGTACCATGAGTTCTATTCCAACCTTAGACATGAAATTCGGGCTGGGTGACTTTGAGCCAATCACCAGAAGACGGTGAGTTCTAGTCCCACCTTAGCCATATATCATATTTTTTAGCGTATGAGACGCACCTTTCCCCCCCAAAAAAGAGAGGGTGAAAATCTGGGTGTGTCTTGTACACTGAATACAGCACTTTGGGCCTCTCAAAACCCTGTCCCCTTGACAAAAATGGACATGCAGAGGATTTGGGAGGCCTGCAAAGTGCTATTGGGGGCTGGAGAGAGCAAAAACGAGTGAAAAACGGGCTGTTTTTTGCTAGTTTTTCCCCCCTCCCTCCAGCCCCCAGGAGCACATTGTAGGCCTCTAAAACTCTCTCCGTGCCACATTTTTCACAAAAAAACAGGCGTGCAGAGGGTTTGGGAGGTCTGCAGAGTGCAAAAACTTTCTTTTTTAGTTTACCTCGGCAAAATCTTGGTGCATCTTATGCTCCGAAAAACACGTTAAGTCAGCTGGGTGACTTGGGGCCAAAGACTAGGAGATGCTGAGTTTTAGTCTTGCCTTAGCCATGTTAAGTCGGCTGAGTGACTTTGGGCCAAACATCAGGAGATGGTGAGTTCTAGTCCTGCCTTAGACAGAAAAGCTGCCTGGGTGACTTTGAGCCAGTCCCTCTCTCTCTCAGCCAAACTCACCTAACAGGGTTGCCGTTATGGGGGAAATAGGAGGGTGAAAGTGTGTTGGACATGCTCATCATTTTGAGTGAGCCAAGGTGGCGCAGTGGTTAAATGCAGCACTGCAGGCTATTTCAGCTGACTGCAGTTCTGCAGTTCAGCTGTTCAAATCTCACCAGCTCAGGGTTGACTCAGCCTTCCATCCTTCCGAGGTGGGTAAAATGAGGACCTGGATTGTTGTTGGGGGCAATATGCTGACTCTGTAAACTGCTTAGAGAGGGCTGAAAGCCCTATGAAGCGGTATATAAGTCTAACTGCTATTGCTATAGTTATTTGTAAAGAAATAATCAAGGTGGGATACAGACAAACAAATAAACAAATCCTGTTGAAAAGTTTGGAACATGGCAGGATGCAGTAAAAGACACGGATACATCCCCTGGAACAGGGGTTGGCAACCTTAAACACTCAAAAGAGCCACAAAGGTCCTAACTGGAAGTCCCGCCCCCTTTCAATTCTGGAGCCGACCGGAAATCCAGTTCCCCCACCATAGAGTCTCCTCCTAGCACGGCATCATTTTCCCTCTACCTGTCCTAACCAAAAGCCCTATCAATTGTGGATTCGACTGGCAACAGGGAGCCGCAGCAGAGGGATGAAAGAGCCACATGCGGCTCCGAGCCGCAAGTTGCTGACACCTGCCTCAGAAGAATGTCCAGACCTAGCTAAGAGGTCTGGAGTATCTATAAACAGCAATAAATATCCTGTGGCTTATTATCTTAAGTATAGGGCAACCTAGACCAGGGATGGGGAACGATGGCCCCTTTATGACTTGTGGACTTCAACTCCCAGAATCCCCATGCTGGCTCGGAATTCTGGGAGTTGAAGTCCACAAGTCATAAAAGAGCCATCGTTCCACACCCCTGGTCTAGACCAACATTGTCTCCAATCCACAAGGGGCCACCACCAACTTTCAACGTGGAGTAACGCAAGTGGAAGAGAACCTCAACTCCAGGTCTTCTGAGACTGACAATGGATGGGCACCCAGAAACAGGCTGCTATTGTACAGGTGGGCCAAAAGAAAAATCACGATAGCATCCAATGTCCTGAAATCATCATCATTATCTTCTTTTAAAACTCCCATAATCCCTTGCGGAATGGAGTCTGAGCAGCTGAATGGAGCTGAGTGTTTACTGGCCAGATGCTCTTCCTTTCGCCAATGCGGAGTTTTGTTCGGCAGATATATTCTCATTGTGCCCAGAGAGAGAGAAATATCTGCCTCTATTTAAGATTGAACTCACAACCTCCTGATTGTGAGGCGAGAGCTCCCCCTCTAGGCCACCGCACCACAGCACTCCAACATCCAGAAATCATAATGGCCCATTTCAGGGCACTGAGATCTCGCAGGAAGCTTTTCAGTTCTTCCCCTTAAGCCCGCAAAATGGCTTACCTTACAGCTGCTGTCGTTGTAACAGTACCATTTGTCATTTGGGTTTTTGGCATAGGTGACATAATGACCTCCTCCCATAATTCCTGAATGGCACTGGAAGAGAAGAGAGCCAAGACACCAAAGTTATCCACTGATTCAACTTCTCCATCCTTTTCGTTCCTTCTAGAGGAAAAGGGAATTAACCAGGTGCGATGGGGAGACCTGTCGGACCCGGAAGCCATCTTTTGCATTGGGCCTTCAGGCCTGCCACATTTCCTACTGTGGGAAAACGGGAGGGGGGGGATTAATACAATGTAATACAATACAACAGCAGAGTTGGAAGGGACCTTGGAATGGGTCTTCTGTCCATCCTTGCAATTTGTCAATCTATCCTTCCTGTACGATTAACAATGGCAGGGTTTCTTAAACTTACAATACAATACAATAGCAGAGCTGGAAGGGACCTTCGAGGTCTTCTAGTCCAACCCTCTGCCTAGGCAGGAAACCTTATACTGTTTCAGACAAATAGCTCTCCAACATCTTCTTAAAGACTTCCAGTGTTGGGGCATTCACAACTTCTGGAGGCAACTTCTGTTCCACTGATTCATTGTTCTCACTGTCAGGAAATTTCTCCTCAGTTCTAAGTTGCTTCTCTCCTGGATTAGTTTCCACCCATGGCTTCTTGTTCTACACTCAGGTGCCTTGGAAAATAGTTTGACTCCCTCTTCTTTGTGGCAACCCCTGAGATATTGGAAGACTACTATCATGTCTCCCCTAGTCCTTCTCTTCATTAAACTAGACAAATCCAGTTTCTGCAACCGTTCTTCAAGTTTTAGCCTCCAGTCCCCTAATCATCTTTGTTGCCCTTCTCTGCACTCTTTCTAGTCTCCACATCTTTTCTACCTTGTGGCAACCAAAACTGAATGCAGTATTCCAAGTGTGGCCTTCCCAAGGCATTATAGATGGAGTCAAGGCCTCCTTGCCCTGCAGCTGCGATGAGCTGATGGGAGGCATCTCCAGTTTTGGATGCCTGATTGGACCATGTGACGGACACGTGGGTGAATTGAATTGAATTTTATTATTTGTATGCCGCCCTTCTCCGGGAGGAACTCAGGGCGGCGAACAACTCAAAAGGGGAAAAGGGGAACATAGAACAGAATACAAATAATTAAAATAGCCAAGAATCACACAACCATACCAGTCGAGAGGGGAGGGGAACTCATCAACCCCAGGCCTGCCGGCAAAGCCAGGTTTTGACGGCTTTTTCGGAAGGCCTGGAGAGAGGTGAGGGTCCGAATCCCTGCGGGGAGTTCGTTCCAGAGGGCCGGAGCTGCCACAGAGAAGGCCCTCCCCCGGGTAGTAGCCAGGTGGCATTGGCTGGTAGACGGAACCCGGAGGAGGCCTGCTCTGTGTGATCTAATGGGTCTTTGGGAGGTAATTGGCAGCAGGCGGTCTCTCAAGTACCCAGATCCAATACCATGAAGGGCTTTATAAGTTACGACTAGCACTTTGAAGCGTATCCGGAGACTAATCGGTAACCAGTGCAGCTTGCGGAGGATAGGTGTAACGTGGGTGTACCGAGGTGCACCCACAATCGCTCGCGCGGCTGCGTTCTGGACGAGTTGAAGTCTCCGAATTCTCTTCGAGGGCTGCCCCATGTAGAGCGCATTGCAGTAGTCCAGTCCATTGCTGGGTAGAGACTTTCTTTTGGGTGGGGAAAACCTGGAAGCGTTCAGATCCCGGTTTCCCCAGATGTGCCAATAGGACACCTCTAATAAAATGGAACTTTGAGGAACCTCAGGCCTCAGAGTCTTCTTTCGTTGGGGGTGCGACTTGGAATCTTGACACTACCATTTCAAAAGGTGGCGCCTTCTCCAAGGTGCTTTTTCCAAAAGGCAACTGGACTTTCTTGGTTCTTGTTTTTTCTTTGAAAACATTTCGCTTTCAAAGAAGCTGCTTCAGTTCTCAGATAAGAAGCAAAAGGTTTTCAAAGGAAAACAAAAACCCGAAGGAAAACCAGGCGATTTTTGGAAAGTGCCTTTGAGAATCTCCATAGACATTGTGTCTTCTCGCTTTTATGTATGTCAAAGGTTCCTCAAGACCCAGCAGCCTTCAACAAACCTGCTCCCCATTAGGCAACGAAGGGCCCTGATGAGCAAGGCTGCTCAGGGAGATGGACTTTATGGACAATCAGTGAAATATGAGCCAGCGTTGTGCAGCAGCAGCACAAAAAGCGAATAGAATCCTAAGCTGCATTAACCGAGGGATTGAATCAAGATCAAGGGAGGTACTAACGTGGCACGACAAAACTGCGGTCCACTAAAGCGCGCCCGATTAAAGCGCGTCGCTGACATCATCAGCAGCGTGACAACAGCGACTGCGGAGAAAAAAGGGCGCTTTAAAAAGCGCTTTGAAAGCAAGCCGATTCACGTTAAGGTAAGGGTTAGGTTTAGGTTTAGGGTTAGGTTAAACGCTAGGGTTAGGTTTAGGGTTAGGTTAAGGGTTAGCGTTAGGTTAAGGGTTAGGTTTAGGGTTAGGTTAAGGGTTAGCGTTAGGTTAAGGGTTAGGTTTAGGGTTAGGTTAAGGGTTAGCGTTAGGTTTAGCGTTAGGTTAAGGGTTAGGTTTAGGGTTAGGTTTAGGGTTAGGTTTCGGGGGGTTAGGATTAGGTTTAGGGGTTAATTTTAGCTTTAGCGCTCACAGCGTGCTTTTTTCGTCGTGCTGTGATGACGTCAGGTACGCGGTTTCGTCGAGCGCGCTTTAGTCGAGCGCGCTTTTGTGGTGGAACCAGTACTAATACCACTCTGTAAAGCCCTAGTAAGGCCACACCTAGAGTACTGCATCCAGTTTTGGTCACCACACATTAAAAAAGATGTAGAGACTCTAGAAAATGTACAGAGAAGAGCAACCAGGATGATTAGGGGACTGGAGGCCGAAACTTTTGATGAACGGTTGCAGGAACTGGGTATGTCTAGTTTAATGAAAAGAAGGACTAGGGGAGACATGATAGCAGTGTTTCAGAGAGGAAGGAGTCAAGCTATTTTTGAAAGCATCTGAAGGTCAGACAAGGAATAATGGCTGATCAAAGAGCGATTCAAGCTAGAAATAAGGAGAAATTTTCTGACAGTGAAAGCAATCAACCAATGCCTTCAGAAGTTGTGGGAGCTTCATCACTGTACACTTTCAAGAAGAGGCTGGTTAAAGCATTTTGGATAAAAATATGGTGGATTATGCAAAATATTTTTAAAAAGAGGATAAAGTTTATCCCTCAGTTATTCTTGTTAGGTATAACTACTGATTGTACTGTTATAGAGACTAACTTGATTTTGAACCTAACAACGGCAGTGAGATGTTGGTAGTGCAATACTGGAAGAAGGAAGACTTGCCTACTATTCAAGAATGGACATGAAAAGTAACAAACTTAGCAGAGATGGCTAAAATATCAGCATATCTTAAGGATCATTCAGATGAGAAATATAAACTGGAGTGGAGAAGATGGATTGACTATATTCAAAATAAATACGGGAGTAAGAAATTCCAGATAGCGTATGACTGAAAAAGCAAGGAAGGATATAATTTGTTTATAGTTAGCTTAACAATAGAGGAGTTAAAGCACAAATGAAAGATGATGCCAAGTTTCTTTTAGTTTATTTTAGAATATGATTGTTAAAGATTTATACCCTGTATTTGCTCAGGGAAGTCGGGGGGGGGGGAGGTTGGGGGGAGAGATGGGCTTGGGGGGGGAGGATGGGGGAGGGAGGTAAATATTTGTAAAAGCTTTTTAAAAATTTTCAATTAAAAAAAAAGACCTCTAAGGTCCCTTCCAAAAAAAAAGAAGAAGAGGCTGGCTGCCATCTGTCAGAAATGGTGTAGGGTCTCCTGCTTGGGCAGGGGGTTGGACTAGATGACCTATAAGGTCCCTTCCAACTCTTGTTACTCTGTCATTCTGTCTTCCAGCAGCTGAGTGATGCTGGAGGAGGCTTTGGGAGGGAAGCGAAAATCCAAGATTGCGATGGTATGGATTTTTTTCCCTTCACGGGAATACAGGTAGTTCTTGCCTTACATCCATTCATTTAGCGACCATCTGAAGTTACAAAGGCACTGGAAAATAGTGGGTGACCATCGGACTTACGACTGTGGCAGCAACCCCACGGTCACATGATCAAAATCAGGGCGCTTGGCAACTGGTGTTTATGACCCTTGTCCTGAGCTGGGGGGGGGGAGGGTCATGTGTCCACCCTTTGTGACCTTCCCAGCTGGCTCCCGAGAAGCCAAGTCAACGGGAGAAGTCGGATTCACTTAACAGCCACGTGACCCACTTAACAGCTGCAGTGACTCGTAGGAGGAGTGTGGCGAAAAGGTCATAAAACGAAGCCACTCAATCCACTCGACCGTCGTTTTGCTAAGCAGTGGAAATGCTGGGCTCAACTGCGGTCGTAAGTGGAGGACTTTCTGTAACCTGAGGTTTGTAAAGAAAGTGAAGGCAAGGCTTCACTTTCAGAAACAGAAGCAAAACGGGCCCCACCGTACAATGTTTATTGTGTCGGAAATGTTTTTCAACCCTGGAGAATTTAAGACGGAGATGGTGAACCTATGGGATGCATGTCACAAGTGGCATGGAGAGCCCTCTCTGCAGGCGTGCCAGCCATCGCCCCGGCCCAGCTCCACCATGCATGCGCGCATGCCTCCTGCCGGCCAGCTGGTCTTCGGGTCTCCGCCATGCATGCAGGGGGAAGGCCCTTCTCTGATCTCTGCAGGTTCGCCCCCCCCCCCCAGCACGCCCTACCTCGATTTCTGCTGCCCACACCAACCTGGAAGCCAAAACGGGATGTGAAGGGGGCGCCGTGTGAGGTACCTCCCCGTGCCCCGTTTGGGGCCTGGAAAGCCTCCTGCACCAACTTGGAGGCCAAAATGGAGCACAAAGAGGGCCAGGGCGCATGCGTGTGTGTGTCGAGGAGCATGCATGGGAGACACAAGTGCACGCGTGGGAGGCGCTTGCATTGCATTTTGAAGTATGGGGCACAATCTGTGTGCCTTTGCGTGTGTGCGCTTTGGATACTCGGCATCAAAAAGATTAACCATCACTGCTTTAAGATGTAAGGATTTCAACATTTAAAATGGATGTCCCCAAGTTCCAATATCTCAGGGGCTGCCCCAAAGAGGAGGGAGTCAAGCTATTCTCCAAGGCACCTGAGGGTAGAAGAAGCAATGGGTGGAAACTAATCAAGGAGAGAAGCCACTTAGAACTGAGGAGGAATTTCCTGTCAGTGAGAACAATTAATCAGTGGAACAGAAGTTGCCTCCAGAAGTTGTGAATGCCCCAACACTGGAAGTCTTTAAGATGATGTTTGATAGCCATTTGTCTGAAATGGTATAAGGTTTCCTGCCTAGGCAGGGGGTTGGACTAGAAGACCTCCAAGAACCCTTCCAACTCTGCTATTGTATTGTATTGTATTGTATCTGTCATTGTATCTGTATCTGTCATTGTATCTGTATCTGTAATTGTATCTGTAATTGTAATTGTAATTATATTTGTATCTGTAATTGTATTTATATTTGTATTTGCAATTGTATTGTAAGGTTAAGAAACCCTGCCATTGTTAATCGTACAGGAAGGATAGATTGACAAATTGCAGGGATGGACAGAAGACCCATTCCTTGTACCCCAACTGGCTTGTATAAACGCAGCTAGTCCTTGACTTACAACAGTTCGTTTAGTGACCGTTCATAGTTACAATCGGGCTGTATAAAATGGCTCGTGAACGTTTTTCACATTTACGATCTTTGCGGCTTTCCCTGCGATCAAAACTCAGATGCTGGGCAAACAGCTCAGATTTACGACGGTTGCAGTGTGACAAACCAAAGTCAATGGGGAAGCCAGATTCACTTAACAACGACCTTACTAATTTAACCACTGTGATGATTCATTGAACATCCGTGGCAGAAAGGTCACAACATAGGGCAAAACACTCTTAAAAACTGTCTTGTTTAGCAACAGAAATTTTGGGCTCAATTATGGGGGTCAATTGTGATCGTTGTCAATCCTGGAGTGAACCTTCTGGGTTGCCATAAGTCGTAAGTCAAGGACTACCTGTAATTGTGATGATTAAGCCTGGATAGACCCTGCTGAATCCCCTGCTTTCCCTTTGGGATAGTTTAAGTGAACCCCTCTGGGACTTTCATGCAGTAAAGGTAAAGGCACATATGTGCTAGTCGTTCCTGACTCTAGGGGGCAGTGATCATCTCCGTTTCAAAGCTGAAGAGCCAGCGCTGTCCAAAGACGTCTCCGTGGTCATGTGGTCGGCATAACTAAACACCGAAGGCACACAGAACGCTGTTACCTTCCCACCAAAGGTGGTTCCTATTTTTCTACTTGCATTTTTACATGCTTTCAAACTGCTAGGTTGGCAGAAGCTGGGACCAGTAACAGGAGCTCACTCTGTTACGCGGCGCTAGGGATTCGAACTGCTGAACTGCCGACCTTTCTGATTGACAAGCTCAGCCTCTTAGCCACCTTCATGCAGTAGCTCAGCACAAAACTGAGCTGGGAAGAAACCCACCGAGCCTCCAACCAGATGGCCATTGGGATACCTACCGAAATTGCATATAAATTATAAATGGGATTAATACAGATTTCTCCTCTTTGGTCATCCGCCAGTTCCTCTTCCCGGCGGGCTTCCAGGGGACCGTTGAGACTGTGGTTGCTGGAGGAGCTCAGCTTGCAAAGGTATCCGTTGGATAGCTGCCCCTCATTGTCCTGAGCAGCCACCGGTTCTCCCGAACCGTCCCCCAAATTCTGCGGCTCCCTGCCCGGGGAGTCCAATGCGGCCTTTGGATCTGGCTGGGTACCATTCTCTCGACTCGTGTCCAGGTTCTCTTTGCTGCTCGAGAGTTTGTTTTTACAGAGCTGGGGGAGGCGAAGGCGCCCCTTACTTCTGCCCATAGTCCTGGGGCTACTGGTGGGGCTAAGGTTTTTACTGGCCGAAGAGCTGGACGGGCACTTCCTCGCGGAGGACGGTGATGCTGGAAAGAAAGAGACGGGTGAGTGCTTTGCAGATGAATTGGTGTGGCTACTAGAGGTGGGGACTTCAACTCCCAGCATTGAGGGAGGGGCAGACAGGGATTGGCTTGTTGCCTGCTCCTCCCTCCCTCCCTCCAGTCTCCTCCTGGTTGCTTCGAAGGGACACTTGGAGACTGTGTGGCTCCTTTCAATTTAAGGAAATGCACCTGCTTTCACAAAGGAATGTTAGTTTCCTGTTGTAATAAAGATGCCTGTTTTAACCTAGGCTATCCTAAGAGGATGAAGGAAACTCCTGGTCCCGACAAAAAACTCTTTTAATTTACGGTGACTTCTGCTCATTTAAATCCATCAAAATCTTTCAAGGGAGGATTTACAGTCACAGACCTTATCTGGCTTGGAGAGCTGCCAGGCTGATATCTGCAAAACTGGGAAAGAAGCCTCGGAGAGTCACGAACCAATTAAGCGAACTAATTGTCTCCTGAAAACTCCACTTCCCTTTTGCTCCTCTTTTATTTCTTCTGGGAGGGGCCATTCATCATCCACCTGTGGCTTTACTCCCAAGTCAACCCCTGTTCCCTTCGTCTGGCAACTCTGCACATGCGCACACTGGGAACAGGCTCCAGCTGTTCTTCTGCCTCACTAATGTCTGATTCTGAAGGCAGCTGGTAACTGTCAAACGGCCCTGGCCCCCTCTCTGCCTCCCAACAAAGAGCCCTCATCAGACCCTTCCCCAGACTCCTGGACTGGCCCATGTTCCTCCCCAACCTCCCCACTATCTGACTTTGCTGCCAGCTCTGTTGCCCGCTGGCAGGCCACAACAATACCCTTTGAGAGTGGGTGGGCCAGACAGAGAAAACCATAACTCATGCAGAGACATACTCGCACCCTCCTTTTACAGTTTGGCTGTAAATTGGCCTTAAGAGTCACAGGGAATCCTCACACTACAACAATTCATTGAGCAGCCATTTGAAGCTACAATGGCTCTGACAAAATTGATTCCCCCACCGGTGCTCGTAGTTACTCCTGTCACGGCATCCCCTCAGTCATATGATCAAAAGTTTGGCACATGTGTTTATGACAGTTGGGAGTGGTGCCTTGGCCTAGAGGTGGAGCTCTCGCCATACAATCAGAAGGCTGTGAGTTCAATCCTAGGTAAAGGCAGATATTTCTCTCTCTGGGCACAATGAGAATATATCTGCTGAACAAAACTCCGCACTGGCGACCTGGAAGGGCATCGGGCCAGTAAACACTCAGCTCCGTTCAGTTGCCCAGACTCTACCCTGCAAGGGATTATGGGGTCGTTAAAAGAAGATAATGTATTTACAACAGTTGCAGCTTGCTGGGGGGGAGGTGTGTCATGGGACCTTCCCAGCCAGCTGCCCTCAAGCAAAGACAAGAGGGGAAGCCAGATCCACTTAATGACCGTGTGGTTCACTGAATGGCAGCGATTCACTTGAAAACCCCATAACAAGACTGTAAAACTGGCCACGACTCACTTAACGACTGTCTTGTTTAACCTTGGAAATGGTCCTAAGTCGAGGACTTCCTGCAGATCCCTTGCCAATGGGGGGGGGCAAGCAACTCTTGTTTTGACGCCCTCTGGGGCAAGACCCCAAACTCCTACCTCTAATATTATTTAAGATGCCCGAAGCGTTGAGAGAGGAAGGGCTCCGGGTGAGGACGTCGCCTTCTCCCGCCACAGTGCCGCTCCGCTGCTCCATCCTCCGACCCTCCTCCGGCAGAATCAGGGGCTCCGCGGGATCGTCAGCCTGCGGCGTCAGCAGCTTTGGCGGCCAGCAGCTCGGGTCTCGCGGCATGAGAAAGGCACTTGGGTCAAAGCTCTCCCGAGGAAACTTGACGATTTTTTGGGATTTTATCCAGCGGCCGTTGACAAACTGGAAGCGCTTCAAGTGGATGATCTGGAGCGAGACAAGCAAGAGGGGAGTAGGGTGAGGGCTCCTTTGTTCAAATGCCTTCCGTTTAAAGCAGAGGGGGTCCGCCTTTGGCAACTGTAAGCCTGGTGGACTTCAATTCCCAGAATTCCCCAGCCAGCCAGCATGGCTGGCATCTAGAGGCATCCAACTTTTATGACTGTAATGGGCAGCCTTTAGTATAGACATAAATGAGGGCTACCTGCATGTCTATCTGGGCGAGGGAGGGAGGAAGGGAAAGGGAAGGAAGTGGGAAGGGAAGAAGGAAAGGAAAGAATGGGATGGGATGGGATAGAATATGGAATGGAATAGAATTCTTCATTGGCCAAGTGTGATTGGACACACAAGGAATTTGTCTTTGGTGCAGATGCTCTCAGTGTACATAAGGAGAATAAAATATATTAATCAGGAATAATAGAATAGAATAGAATAGAATAGAATTCAATTCTTTATTTGCCAAGTGTGATTGGACACACAAGGAATTTGTCTTTGGTGTAGATGCTCTCAGTGTACATAAGGAGAATAAAATATATTAATCAGGAATAAAAGAATAGAATAGAATAGAATTCAATTCAATTCTTTATTTGCCAAGTGTGTTTGGACACACAAGGAATTTGTCTTTGGTGCAGATGCTCTCAGTGTACATAAGGAGAATAAAATAAAATACATTCATCAAGAATCATAAGATACAAAACTAGTATAGTGTTGTATCTTATAGTGATAGTTATAGGTTGCTAATAAGCAATCAAATTATACTAAATATAAGATACAAGCAACATGGTTACAGTTGTAAATGGGAAGAGATAGGTACTAGGAAGAAAGAAAAGAATAGTATTAATACAATCTTAGTAGGTAATGTAACAGTGTTGTGGGAATTAGTTGTTTAGCAGAGCGATTGCATTCAGGAAAAAAACTGTCCTTGTGTCTAGTTGTTCTGGTGTGCACTGCCCTATAACATTGCACACTTTGTCTGTCTGTGTGTATGTGTGTGTGTTATGTATGTATGTATGTATGTGTAGGTAGGTAGGTAGGTAGGTAGGTAGGTAGGTAGGTAGGTAGGTAGGTAGGTAGATAGATAGATAGATAGATAGATAGATAGATAGATAGATAGATAGATAGATAGATAGATAGATAGATGATAGATGATAGACAGACAGACAGACATATACCTATATCTATACATACATAGGAAAGGAAAGGAAAGGAAAGGAAGGGAAGGAAAAGTCCTTGTCAGAAACTATGCTTGGCCTGGCTGAAGTCAGAAAAAGAGACGATCTGCTGGCCTACCAGGATGGGGGGCAGCCTCCACAGGTCTAGCTTCTTGGTGGCCAGGCAGTGGGTGCTGCACTTGGAACAATAGTACATTTCATCTTCGCCCAGCTCCTCCTCGCTGGTGAAGGCCCGCAAGCAACTGTCCAGGTTGATGGGCTCGGCCTGAGCGCGCTGGCTCAGCTCCACGCTTCGGTGCTCCTCTGCTATCTGGAGGCAGGAAAGAAACCGAAAGGTGAGAGAGCTTTCGGGAAAGGCTTCCTTCCCTCTTTGGGAAAAGCAACACCTTTCTTCCCCTTTCCTCTAAATCCCTCGGTCCCTTTTCAAGGAAGAAATTCATTAATGCATCAGGTCCTTTGTGAGGAAAACCTTCTTTCAGAGATCCCGAACTTTGGCCACTTTGTGACTTGTGGATTTTACCGTATTTTTCGGAGTATAAGACGCACTTTTTTTGCCTCCCAAAAGGAGGTGAACATTTCTGTGCATCTTACAGACCGAACATTGCCAAAGCCCCACCCACCCGCCGGCCATTTTTTGGCCTCCACACACCCTGTTTTCAGGCCTTTTCAGGCCTTTTTTCAGCCTGTTTTGAGGGTTTTTTCCAGCCCATTTTCAAGGCTTTTGGGCCCATTTTTCTTATTTCGGCACGTTCCCCCCCCCCCAAAAAAAAGGGCTAGAAAAAGCCTCAAAAATGGCTCAAAAAAGCCTCAAAAACGGCCCAAAACAAGCCTGAAAAATGGACTGAAAAAAGCCACAACGGCCCAAAACAAGGCTGAAAAATGGACTGAAAAAAGCCACAACGGCCCAAAACAAGGCTGAAAAGCTGAAAAAAGCCTCAAAAACGGGCCCAAAAAGTGCCTTAAAAATGGATAGAAAAAAAGGTGGAAAAGGCCCGAAAAAGGGGCACACAGAGGCCAAAAATCTTTTGTTGTTATTGTTGTTTTCCTCTTCTAAATTTAGGTGTGTCTTATAGTCAGGTGCATCTTATAATCCAAAAAATATGTTAATTCCATGCTGGCTGAGAAATTCTGGGTGTTGAAGTCCACAAGTCATAAAGTTGCCGAAGTTGGAGAGAGGATCTCTCTGGATATACCTAGCAGGTTATATACTGTTTCCCCCCAAAATAAAACCTCCCTGGATAATAAACGCAATTGGGCTTTTGAGTGCAGGTGCTAAAATATGCCCTCCCCCCCAAAATAAGTCCTCCCTGGAAATATTTAATCTCCTGTGTAGCCGGCCTCTACTATCTCCTCTGGTTGCTTGCCCCACAAACAATACAAGGTGAGGAGGCAAGGCCGTGGGGGGGGGGGGGAAGGGAGGGGGAACAGCCCCATGTTCCACACACACCCATATCTAACGGCCGCTCCCGCAACCCTAGTCCTCGCGCCACTTCTGTCACGCTAATGGCCGCCGCAAAAAGAGTGGCAGGCCCAGTGATGTGCAACACAGCAGCAGCCATGAAATGACCATGCTCACCGCCTCCTGCACCTCAAAAAATAATAAGACCTCTCCGAAAATAAGGCCAAGCACTTATTTTGGGGGTCAAAAGAAAATAAGTCTTATTTTGGGGGAAACACGGTAGCAAGATTTCATCGGTTAATGTAAGTAAATAAAGGATTAGACGCAATTGCATTCCACTGTGTGGTCTCTGGGTTGACAAAGCAAACGTATACGGGTAGGTCCTTGACTTACAACCATTCGTTTAGTGAACGGACTGAAAAAAAAGTGACTTAGGACTGTTTTTCACACTTACGACTGTCACATGTGGTCACGTGATCAAAATTCAGACGCTTGGCAACTGGAATGTACTTAAAAAACCACAATTGAGCCCAAAATTTATTATGTTGCTCAGCGAGAAATTTGTTAAGTGAGTTTGGGCCCATTTGACGATTTTTCTTGTCATATTTGCTAAGTGAATCACTGGAGTTGTTCAATTAGGTAACGTAGTTGTTAAGTGAATCTGGCTTCCCCATTGAGTTTGTTTGTTAGAAGGTTGCAAAGGGGGATCGTATGACACCCCCCCCAGGACACTGCAGCCGCCATGAATATGAACCGGTTTTCAAGCATCCAAATGTCAATCATGTGACCATGGGGACCCTGCAACAGTCATAAGTGTGAAAAATGGTCATAAGTCATTTTTTTCAGGGCAGTTGTAACTTTGAGCAGTCACTAAGTGAACTGTTGTAAGTCGAGGATTACCTGTATTTATGAATGTTGCAGTGTCCCAGAGTTGTGTGCTCTTCTTTTGCGACCTTCTGACAAAGTCAATAAGGGGGCCTGATTCACCTAAGAACCATTTTACTAACTTAACAGGGGCAGCAAGAGTGAAATCCTCCCGGTTCGGCCTGGTTCGGCTGAACCGGTAGGGACAATTGTTCCTGGTTCTGCGAACCGGTAGTAAAAATAAAGCTTCCGACATTCGCGCGGCTGAGCTGTGAGCCACGCACTCGTCAGAAGCTTCCCCCCCCCCGCTTTTTAAAGCATTTCTTTCCTGCCTATTCGCCCAAATCGGCAGGAAAAATTGCTTTAAAAAGTAAAAAGTTGGCCACACCCACCCAGTCACATGACTCCTGCAAGCCACGCCCACAGAACCGCTGGGCAAAAAAATGAGATTTCACCACTGAGGTGCAGCGATTCACTTAGCAACTGTGGCAAGAAAGATCGTAAAGCGGGGCAAAATTCACTTAACCACAGCAGTCATAAGAAGGAACAGGCCTAGGATTGACGCCGAAGGTTTTCGGTTTCTTTACCCGTTCTTGTGAGGTCTGGTAGCGGAGGTGAAGTGCGGTGGGATCCCAGTCGACAGCGAGGTTTGCGTTCCCCATCAGAGCTCTTTCTTCTGTGCAATCGATTTTACACCCGTAGCAAAACCTAAATGGGAGGCAGAGGCGAAGAGGGCAAAAGACGGTGATCTCTAGGCAAGAGAGGTGTGACCGAGACTTCCCGAGAGCATGAAGCAGACTACTCGTCCCGACAAAAAACCCTTTTATTAATTTGCTGTGAATTCTGCTCATTCACATCCAGCAAAGTCCTTCAAGGGAGGATTTACAGTCACAGACCTTATCTGGCTTGGAGAGCTGCCAGGCCGAGATCTGCAGAACTTGGCAAGGAGCCTCGGAGAGTCATGAACCAATTAAGTGAACTAATTGTCTCCTGCAAACTCCACTCCCCTTTCGCTCCTCTTTTATTTCCTCTGAGAGGGGCCATTCATCGTCCACCTGTGGCCTTACTCCCAAGTCCACCCCTGTTCTTTAGCTGTTCCCTTCGTCTGGCCACTGCGCATGTGCACACGGGGAACATGCTCCAGCTGTTTGTCTGCCTCACTGATATCTGACTCTGAGTCTGAAGGCAGCTGATAACTGTCAAACAGCTCTGGCCCCCTCTCTGCCTCCGACACAGAGCCCTCATCAGAGCCTTCCCCAGACTTCAGGCCCAGGTTCTTCCCCAACCTCCTCACTGTTCGAATCTGCTGCCAGCTCTGCTGGCCGCTGGTGGGCCACAACAAGAGGAACTGTATCACCTCAATGGGATTGGCCCCTCTCCCTTACACCAGCAGAAGGTGGAAACTCTGGACCCTGTCAGGCAGATTACTGGCTGGTGGGGTCCAAGAGAAGAGCCTTTTCTGCTGTGGCTCCTGCCCTCTGGAACATTGTGCCCCTTGAGGTGAGATCTGCCCTCCACCCTCTTGGCCTTCTGGAAGGGCCTGTACACTTGGTCCATTCAATACTGGAGATGGTTAGTCGATTAAAAGAGGATTCCACCTCCACCCTGTTATGTATTGATTCTTTCCTTAACTTTTTTTTTGGTTAATTTTAATGTTTAATAGGTAGCGTTTTAATGTTTTATATTTTATACTGTTGGGGTTTTTTTTCATGTGGGTAAACCACCCAGACTTATTTGAAATACAAATGAGTGGCATGTAAATACATGGATTGATGAATAGATGATTGATAGATAGACAGACAGACAGACAGACAGACAGATAGACTGATTGATTGATTGATGGGTGATAAAAACAGACAATGGATGATAGAGATAGATAGATAGATAGATAGATAGATAGATAGATAGATAGATAGATAGATAGATAGATAGATAGACAGACAGACAGACAGACAGACAGACAGACAGACAGACAGATGACAGGTAGGTTGGTAAGTAGGTAGGTAGGTAGGTAGGTGGATGGATGGATGGATGGATGGATGGATGGATAGATAGATAGATAGATAAAATAGATAGGTAGGTAGGTAGGTAAAGTTTAAATAGATAGATATAGATAAGACAGACAGACAAGAGGTATAGATATACATAAATATAGATACAGATGATAGATAGATAGATAGATAGATAGATAGATAGATAGATAGATAGATAGATAGATAGACAGACAGACTGACTGATTGATTGATTGATTGATTGATGGGTGATAAAGACAGACAATGGATGATAGAGAGAGAGAGAGAGAGAGAGAGAGACAGACAGACAGACAGAGACAGACAGACAAGAGACAGACAGGACCAAAAGGCAAAGGGTAAGAGAAGGAGAAGAGAGCAAAGCCAGCAGAGCTCACCTGTACCAGGGGCACCAGGCACAGGAGTTGCCATCTTTCTGAACCACCCGAAGGGTGAAAGGGTACTGATATCCCAAGCTGTCATCGCTAAGGAAAACACACAGACAGACACATTGTTATTTCTAATGTGTTAAGACTCTTCGGATTTTATTTCGCTTGTTCCTCACTGATCTTTTAAGCCAGGTGGGGAAACTGGCAAGCCTTGGACTCAGTTCAAGAATCCTCAATGCGGGCCTTTGACAAGAGGCTCAGTTGATCGTTTTTGATTTAGTTCCGCTTGGTTTGGAGGTAAAATCCACAACGGATTATCCCTATAGCCCTAACAAGCCTGTCCAATGCCACAATAATAATCAGAGGGTGTTTAATCCAGGGCGGGGACCCATGGTGCTTTTATGACTTGTGGACTTCAACTCCCAGAATTCCTGAGCCAGCTATTCTGGGAGTTAAAGTCCAAAAGGGGCCATGGGTCCCTACTCTTGGTTTAATCTATGCCTCTCTCTCTCTCCCTCTCTCCCTCCCTCCCTCCCTCTCTCTCTCTCTCTCTCTCACACACACACACGCACACATACACACACACACACACACATATTGCTATTACAGCAGAAAGTGTTGGCAGAATGCCAGTCTGCTAGCCAACGCTCCTCTAGATTAGGGGTGCCAAACTCGATTTCATTGAGGGCCACATCAGGATTGAATTGACCTCGGGGGTGGGTGGGGGTGGCCAGCTCGACGTCACTTGTGTTGGGGGCACCTGTGATGGGCCAAGTGCTCTGTCGGCAAAAACTCCAGAGTTTGGCCTCCCGAGCTCCATTTCCAGCTGTGACGGCATCCTGCAACTCTCTGGCAGTGAAAACGGAGCTCTGGAAGGCCACGTGTGGCCCACGTGAGTTCTGTTTTAGACCGTGACAGCCTCTTGCAATCCTCTACCAGCAAAAATGGAGCTCTGGAAGGTCACATGTGGCTCACATGAGTTCCGTTTTAGGCTACGACGGCTTCTTGCAATCCTCGACCAGTGAAATTGGAGCTCTGGAAAGCTACGCGTGGCTCACATGAGTTCCGTTTTAGGCTATGACAGCCTCTTGCAATCCTCTATCAGTGAAATTGGAGCTCGGGAAGGCCACATATGGCTCACATGAGTTCCATTTTAGGGTGCAACGGCCTCTTGAAATCCTGTGCCAGCGAAAATGGATCTCGGGAGGGCTGCCCAGTGCCCTCCCGAGCTCCATTTTCACTGGCAGAGGCACCGTGGGCCAGTCCCTCACTGTTTCCAGGGTGGGCCCATGGGCCAGATCGAAGCACCACATAGGCTGAATCCAGCCCACCGGTGTTCAGTTTGACATCCCTGCGGTAGACATACCTAACTCCCTCAACTTGTTCATCGCAAGCTCCATTTCTGTTTCCGCATCCTGAGCTCCGTTTCCGGCTACGACGGCCTCCCGCAACCCTCTGCAAGTGAAAATGGAGCTCAGGAGAGGCATGTGTGGCCCACGTGAGTTCCGTTTTAGGGTGTGGTGGCCTCTTGCAATCCTGTGCCAGTGAAGGTGGAATTCGGGAGGGCTGCCCACGGCCCTCCTGAGCACCATTTTTTACTGGCAGAGGAACTGCAGGCCAGTCCTCCATTGTTTCCAGGGAGGCCCCGCGGGTCAGATCTAAGCACTTTGATCTAAGGGCCTTGAGTTTGACACCCCTGCTCTAGATGAACGCAAACCAAGATATTTTCAAATTTCTTTTTTTTGCCAAGATAGTCCTTGAATAAGGTAAATGTAGTCCTCAATTTACAACCATTCATTGAGCAAGTCTCTGAAAGTACAGTTAGCTCTGAAGAAAAGCGATTTACAACCAGTCCTTGCACTTACGATCATCACAGCATTCCTATGGTCAAAATTTGGGCGCTTGACAACCGGCATGTATTTACAATGATCGCAACCTCCCAGGGTCACGTGATTCCCATTTGTGACATTCCCAGCCGGCGTCTGACAAGCAGTCAATGGGGGAAGCCGGATTCGCTTAACGGACACATGTTTCGCTTAATAACTGCAGCGATTCGCTTAGCAAGTGTGGAAAAGAAGGTCAGGTATGATTCACCTGAAGGGCAACGCCTTGATGACAGGCCAAGCCACTTGTATATAAACAGAGGACAAACCCTACTCCCTTCTAGCACTGATGATATTACCTAGTTGGGTAATGAAACGTCTGCGAGAAAACCACCAAGATCAGACAGCACCAGGGACTCCAACTCTGAGCTACAAATATTCTCTTCTATCAGATCTATAAGCGGCTCAGCAGTTCCTCGTTCCAGCACTGGACTCACCAATCCTGAGCGTGGTTACTTGCTTCCTGGGGAGGGAGGGGGCTTGCAAGCCGAGACACCTGGATCCAGACAGCATCATACAAGTCTTTCTTCCTTGTGTGAACTGTGCAGGGAACAATCAGAGGCATCCCAAACAGGCTTGGCCGGTTCTTTTGAGATGAGAGGAAGTACATTTCGGCCCGCATCTGCATTCAATGGGAATATTTTTTTAAAAAACCACATAGATTTTGAAAGTTAGGAACAATTAGTAGAGTTTCCTTTTGTAAAAATCACGGGTGGACATGGATGTCTCTCCAGCAGTGTGCAAAAGCGAAACAACGAAATAGTAAAATGGCTCCAGGGTAATTTACACCTACTCTTTGCCTATTTTATTTGAAAATTTAGTTTGGAAAAACAATTTCAAAGTTTTTAATAGCAATTTAAAAAAAATAAAAAACACAAAACCTACAAATAGATATAGAAGAGAAGAGAATAGAGAATAGAATAGCAATGAATAGAATAGAGAATAAAATAGCAATGAATAGAATAGAATAAAAAAGAATAGAAAAGAAAATAGAATAGAACAGAAGATATGGAATAGAATAGAATTCTTTATTGGCCAAGAGTGATTGGACACACAAGGAATTTGTCTTTGGTGCAGATGTTCTCGGTGTACATTAAAAGACAAGATACATTCGTCAAGAATCCTAAGGTACAACACTTAATGATAGTCATAGGGTACAAATAAGCAATTAGGAAACAATATCAATAGAAAGACCGTAGCAATGAAAACAAAGATAAGAACCAATAGTGATAAGAGGCTTGGGTGTAATCCCAAAACATCTGGAGTGCTACTTGAAAATTATAGGCATTGACAAAAAAAATATCCGTCCCTCAATTGCAAAAGGCAGCTTTGTTGAAACAGCTTGCATCCCGCAATGATTATTTTAACAGCATCGAACCACAACACTTTTCACAGCAGAAAAAGATGCAATGCAGTGGAGATTTCCAAAACCTCTTAGGTGAGGGTTTGGGTAAAAGATCTGGCTTCAGTCAGCCCATGCTTCTCCTGTGCCCCTCACCCCACCCTCCCAAGGATAAGCCCTATTCCCAAACTTATGGGCACCCTTTCAGCACTCTGGAGAGGCAGGTTAGATTATAGAAACAGTTTCTTATTATAACAGGATCCTTTCTCAGAATACAAGAATACCCTTGGCCCTGTTCTGACTGAGGCTTCCAGAGAGCATGAAGCAAACCCCTTGTCCCGATTTAAAAAAAAAACCCTTTTATTAATTTATGGTGAATTCTGCTCATTCACATCCAACAAAGTCTTTTGAGGGAGGATTTGCAGTCACAGACCTTATCAGGCTTGGAGAGCTGCCAGGCTGATATCTGTAAAACTTGGCAAGGAGTCTGGGAGAGTCAGGAACCAATTAAGCAAACTAATTGTCTCCTGCAAACTCCACTCCCCTTTCACTCCTCTTTTATTTCCTCTGGGAGGGGGCCATTCATCGTCCACCTGTGGCCTTACTCCCAAGTCGACTCCTGTTCTTTAGCTGTTCCCTTCGTCTGGCAGCTCTGTGTATGTGCACATCAGGAACAGGCTCCAGCTGTTCATCTGCCTCACTGATGTCTGATTCCGAAGGCAGCTGATAACTGGCATACGGCCCTGGCCCCCTCTCTGCCTCTGACACAGAGCCCTCATCAGAGCCTTCCCCAGACTCCAGGACTGGCCCAGGTTCCTCCACAACCTCCTCATTGTCCGAATCTGCTGTCAACTCCTCTGGCTGCTAGCGAGCCACAACAGGCCCAAACAATTCTTTATTAGATGGGCAGCTAATAAATTTAATAAAGAAAACAAACAAACAAACAAACAAATAAATAAATCACAAGGCTACTGGAACTATGGGTCAGTATTCTGGAAACGAAGTATCTCAACAGCTTTGGACAAAGTGACTCAGCCAACTGTGATCCCAACCAAGGGTCATTTGTTGGTTATGCTTGCCTTTAGTGCATGGTCCCCAATGGCTTGGCGGCTGAGCGGGGAGGCAGAGGGGAACCAGCCCACGCATGACCTGACCCAACACTTGCACATACGCATACGGACCAGCTGACCACTCGCACGAGTTGCACACGAGTTGTGCAAGTCAAGCGGCGTATGTACATGTTGATCTGCCACTCATGCAAGTCGAGCTGTGTGTGTGCATGCCAGCCTGGGGTTTGCGCGCCCCGATTTTAAACAAGCCACGGCCCAGTATGGGCTTCAGCCCAGGAGTTGGGGACCCCTACTTTAGTGACAAGGGCGACTGTTGTGGCCCAGCAGGAGCCGTTGGAGCTGCCACCAGACTCTGACAGCGAGGGGCCCTCTGAGTCGGCTTTGGAGGATGTGGAGGACTCTGGACAGGGTTCCGACTCTGAGCAGGGCGCAGAGAGGCTGGTTGGCCACCAGGAGGCGCCTGATCCTTGGATCACTGGGAAGGAGACAAGGGAGTGTGATCCGGACGCCAGCAGTGGGGAGGAGCCAAGGGAGTTGTTCATAGATGCCCGGCACCAGACAGCTAATAGGCGTAAGGAACAATTACGCAATTACAGGAGGTAATTGCACCCAGCTGGTGGTAATTAGGCTCCTCTCTAGACTATAATAAGGACTGCTTGTGCACACACCCCTTTTGCAGAAGTCAACGCAGGAATGAGTGTCGGAGAACATGATTGTGAGCTTGGCAGGCTGGATTGCTGCCACAGCTTATCTGTGCTGGATTGCTGCCCAAGCTTTTCTGTGCCAGTTTGCTGCCAAGGACCTGTCTGTCTGTTAATTAAATGCCGTAACTTATCTTTGGCTCGGAGTGTGTGTTGGTGTGGGATGAAGGGTCAGAACAGGCGACTATCAAACCAAAGGAGTCTTTTTGAAGTCCACCTCACAGATCGACAAGCAAATGGTCTCAGCATGTCTGAACCCCAGATATACTTTCCAAACAGCTGGTGCAAAGTTTGGCTGTAGCTGCTTCATGTGAAATGGGCAGGCTACTTCATGCTGGTTTGGGCCAGGCTTGTCCCCCACTCACCATTTTCCTGTGGACCGCAATGATGTAGCCTATGAAGGGGCTGTCGGAAGGTGAGGTCAGATGGCCATTCATTACCACGCCGTTCTCCCCCCTACAGGGCACCACTGCATTTGGCATTCCGTTTGGGATCAAGGTTGACCGTGGAAGGTCCCCGTTCATCAGGCAGCTGATCACCCCGTTGGTCGACTGTCCGCGGTAAAAATCTAAAACTCAAGCACAAAGAGGCTGTCGTCAAAATATGTCCTGGTATGAAGCTCTTCGCTTAAGGATTGTTAGTCCCTAGCTGGGCAAAATCTCTAGAGAGTTCATCAGGAGGGCCGTTTTCTTTAACTAGGTTGTAAAACAAGCTGACTTTTGTTCTCTAGCTGGGCTTCGGCAGAGAATAAAACGATATGTGAAGAAGGCTAAGTTAGTTCTCCAGATTCTGCCGTGGGAACAGCTGGATTCTGCAACAAGTATTTGTGATATGTTCCTATTCACTAACTGTAGCCTGATTGTGCCAGTCCCAAGAGAGCTAAAATGAAGAAGAGGAGGAGGAAGGAGAAAAGGAGAAGGAGGAAGAGGAGAAGAAAGAGAAGGAGATGGAGAGAAAGATGGATAAAAGGAAGGAGGAGAGAGAAAGGGAGTAGAAGGAAGAGAAGGAGGGGAAAGGGAGAAGGAAGAGGAGAAGGAGATCGAGAAAGAGATGGGGAAAATGGGAAAGGAGGAAGAGGAGAAAGGGAAAAGGGAAGAGGAAGAAGAAGAAAGAAGGGGAGGAGAAGGAAGAGAAAGAGGTGGAGAAAAAGAAGGAGGGGGAAAGGGAGAAGAAAGAAGATGAGGAGGAAAGAAGGAGAGAAAGAAATGTGGAAAATGGAGAAGGAGGAAGAGGAGAAAGGGAAAAGGGAAGAGGAAGAGGAGGAAAGAAGGAGAGGAGAAGGAAGAGAAAGAGGTGGAGAAAAAGAAGGAGGGGGAAAGGGAGAAGAAGGAAGATGAGGAGGAAAGAAGGAGAGGAAGAGATGGAGAAAATGGAAAAGGAGGAAGAGGAGAAAGGGAAAAGGGAAGAGGAAGGGGAGGAAAGAAGGAGAGGAGAAGGAAGAGAAAGAGGTGGAGAAAAAGGAGGAAGGGGAAAGGGAGAAGAAGGAAGAGAAAGAGGAAAGAAGGAGAGCAGGAAGAGGAAGAGATGGAGAAAAAGGAGAGGAGGAAGAGGAGGAGGAGGAGGAGGAAAGGGAGAAGGAGGAAGAGGAGGAAAGAAGGAGAGGAGAAGGAAGAGAAGGAGAGGAGAAAGTAGGGAGAAAAGGAGACGGAAGAGGAGAAGGGGAAAGAGAGAAGAAGAAAGAGGAGAAGGAGATGGAGAGAAAGAGATGGAGAAAAAGGGAGAGGAGGAAGAGGAGGAGATAGAAAGGGAAAAGGAAGAGCACTAGAGAAGGAGAGAAGAAGGAAGAGATGGGAAAGGAGAAGGGGAAAGGGAAGAAAATGGTTTTCTATCGCAGGACCATTGGTTGAGAGAAACACACAAAACGCTTAGGAACTTTTATGCCAATCCACTCCCATTCTTCCTGCATTTTACTCAGTATTAACTTCAGCAATTCAGTTGGGAGTGAAAGTTAAGAGCGCCCACTTTCACCCCCAGCGCTAAGCAACAGCAACAGCTGCCAATTTGACAGACAAAACTCCCAGCTTTTTTTGGGGGGGGGGGATGGGGAAACGTGAGGAGGGGGGACGGGATCGAGACCTTTCCTCCTACCTGTTTGCAAGGGGCTTGAAGAAGCCGAAGTGGGAGAGCCGGGAATCGGTACTTCGAAGGCGCACAAGGAAGCAGTCGTCGAATGCCGGACTTTTTGGTTGTCTTGCGGAAAGTTCTTTGGAAAACGTGAGGGTAGGAGGAGAAACAACAGTAGCAACGTAAGAGATTAAAGCCAGGAGCAATGAATAACGAAGACGACACTTCAAAGGGCTGTAGAGGAAGCCGAGGCATTCGATGCCCCCACCCTGACCGACAGCGAAGAAGAAGTCTTCTCCGGTCGGTTTCGGGGGGGAGAAGGGAAAGCCGCTTTCAAAAGAGCAGAAGCAGCTGAAGGGAGAAAGGCAAAGGACAGGGGAGCCCATCTGACCCAGCCCCACCTGCTCTCTCGACAGGCAGGTGTGTAGGGAGCTCCCAGAATAACCCCTCAAGATCTAAAGACAGGCTGGGCCCATCGAGGCAAACGCCTCTCTTTCCACTCCAGTTTTGTTCTCTGGAACTTCTGTGAACGGCAGGATAGTGAAATCCTGTGGTTAGGGTCTCTATGTTAAGGCACCAAGCTGGAAAGCAGGAGACCGTGAGTTCTAGTTTTGCCTTAGGCATAAAAGCCAGCTGGGTGACTCTGAGCCAATCACCAGGAGACTGTGAGTTCTAGTCCCGCCTTAGGCATGAAAGCCAGCTGGGTGACTCTGAGCCAATCACCAGGAGACTGTGAGCTCTAGTCCTACCTTAGGCATGAAAGCCAGCTGGGTGACTCTGAGCCAATCACCAGGAGACTGTGAGTTCTCGTCCCGCCTTAGGCATGAAAGCCAGCTGGGTGACTCTGAGCCAATCACCAGGAGACTGTGAGTTCTAATTTTGCCTTAGGCATAAAAGCCAGCTGGGGGACTTTAGGCCAATCACCAGGAGACCGTGAGTTCTAGTTTTGCCCATGGCATGAAATCCAGGTGGGGGACTTTAGGCCAGTCACCAGGAGACTGAATTCTAGTTTTGCCTTAGGCATGAAAGCTGGCTGGGGAACTTTAGGCCAATCACCAGGAGATAGTGAGTTCTAGTTTTGCCTTAGGCATAAAAGCCAGCTGGGGGACTTTAGGCCAATGACCAGGAGACTGTGAGTTCTAGTCCCACCTTAGACATAAAAGCTGGCTAGATGACTTGGAGTCAATCTCTAGGAGACTAGAACGCCCTGCCTTAGGCATGGAAGCTGGATGGGTGACTTTGGGCCAGTCACTCTCTTTCTCAGACGCAAACCACCTCACAGGGTTGTTATTGTTGTGGGAAAAATAGAAGGAGGAGGGTTCCAAGGTATGTAGGAGACAAATACATTTTCAGTCTATTCCTCCCTCTCTTTATATAGGAGCTGTGCCTCTTCTGTCTCCTTCGGATTTCCTTGAATCATACATTTGACCGAGGCTGTTAATTTTTGCAGTCAATTGCAGAAGCATCAATTACCTTGATGTTTGAACTGTGTACTTCCGCAAGCAGGATCTGATCGGGCTTCAGGGCACAAAGTTCACTCAGGTGCTTCTTCAAGTCAGAGTATTTCTCGTCCATATTCAGCCTGAGCCCGTATCGAACGGGGGTCGTGCCGTCCAGCTTAGTTACTTGAAGAAGACAAGGAAAAGAGGCAAGAGAGGGGGAGAGACAAAGGGAGGAAGGGTGTGTTTTTAGAAGCTTTTCACTTTATTGTTTTGTTTTATTTATTTATCGCATTTTGGAACAGCCCATCTCCCCTCACAGAGAGACTCTGGCCAGCCAACAGTAAAAAATGAAAAAATAAAAAAACAACATAAAAATATATATATATATATATAAAAACATCTGTGTGTGTTTGTGTGCGTGTGTGTTCCAGTATAACTCTGGAATGCCTCGAGCAATTTCAACCAAACTTAATACACAGATGACTTATTCTCTGGAAACAAATACTGGGGTGGAGGGAGGGGGGGAGACCTCCCTAAAACTCCTCGGGGTGTGTGTTCTGTTAAGATACAGCCTGTTGTGCCTTAAAATGGCTTCCACTGCACAGCGCTGTGGAGTTGCCATGGTAATGGCTTCACAGTACTCCCTAAGGGGGTTCCCTCTGGTAAGGGGGAAAATCCAACATTAGAAATTAGGTTTCGTCCGAAGAGTTTCCCCCTAAAAATAAACACCCAGATAACGCCAGGTTATTGGCTAATAAATAAATAATATTTATTTATTTATTTATAAAATTTATAATAAAATTTATAATAAATAACAGTATGTAACAGTTAACATTTGACAAGAGGCAAGATGATTAAAGGTTAAAAATTAATTGAAAGGCAAAAGGAGGCCTTTTAGGGTGCTAACAAGCCCATGGCTCTGTGTTTCTCTGCACTTCCCATGCCATACAACCATGTTTTTACGTCTTTCTGGAAGGCCAGGGGAATGAGGTCCTGCCTCATTTTGGGGGTGGGGGTGGGAGTATTCCACAGGGAAGGGAGAACAGAAAAGAAGTCTCTCTTCCTGGACCTCTTTCTCATAATTCCTAAACTGGCAGGGTCTGCAATACACCCTGCCTGATCAGGTGGGACGGGCTGCTGTAATGGAAAGAAGAGGGTTCAAAAGTATGAGCTAGCAGTGTGCAACGGCAGTCAAAAAAGGCCAATGTAATCCTAAATTGCATTAACAGAGGGATAGAATCAAGATCACATGAAGTGTTGATACCACTTTATAATGCCTTGGGAAGGCCACACTTGGAATACGACATCCAGTGTTGGTCACCACACTATAAAAGATGTGGAGACTCTAGAAAAAGTGCAGAGAAGAGCAACAAGGATGATTAGGGGACATATGAAGAAAGGTTGGGTTTGTCTAGTTTAATAAAAAGAAGGACTAGAAGAGACATGATAGCAATCTTCCAATATCTCAGGGGTTGCCACAAAGAAGAGGCAGTCAAGCTATTCTCCAAAACACCTGAAGGCCAGACATGGAATAATGGATGGAAACCGACCAAGGAGAGATTCAACAAAAAGGAGAAATTTTCTGAAAGTGAGAACAATCAACCAATGGAACAGAAGTTGCCTTCAGAAGTTGTGGGTGCTCAATCACTGGAAATTTTTAAGAAGAGACTGGACAGCCACCTATCTGGAATGGTATATAGGTTGGACTCGAAGACCTCCAGGGTCCCTCCCTGCTCTATTCTGATTGAATTGAATTTGGAATGTCCCAGATGGAAAGAGCTGCCCAATTCTTGGCATTTTTCCAATAACCAAAATGGAGCTCATTCCACCCCACCCCACCCCTCAAACAACCACATCAAAGAACGCGACTCAAGATTCCTCACTCACCTATTATTTCTATGTGCATGTAACTGTCCATCGGAAGAGGCAGCGATAAGAAGTTAAAAGGGTCGAAACGAACACTGATGTGCCCACAGGTCTTGCATTTCACCTGAGACCTCAGCTGCCCGTGAAACAGATCGACCACAATCGAGCGGTTCCTTCTCAAATGGTTCTCCCAGGCCTGAAACGAAAGGAAAGGGGAGATCAAATCAAATAAAACCTTTGCAGGAAACTGAGCAAACGGAACAAAAAGGTTCAGCTGAAAACTTTAGAAGATGGGTTGAGATCAGGTCCTATCACAGGGAGGGAAATTCATTGTTAGGGAAGAGGGCTATCACATATAATATTGTAATATAAATGGATATAAAGAATGGGAAAAATAGACTTTGAATGACTGTACTACTAAATATGTATAACGTACGAATAGCAGTGGAATGTTATAATTTAATGGGCAGTTAGGGAAATACATAAATATATATATTAATCTAAACGTGTATTAATAATAGAATTATATGGATTGAAGAACAGGAAAGTACATGAATAGAAATACCTTAAATGTATAAATGATTGTGATTAATACTAAAAGGGTATAGGGAGATATTGAAAAATGGAAGCATGAAGGATGGAACTTTGATTTAACTATGGAAATATGAACAACAAAATAGGTGGTAAACATCTTTGAATATTATAACAATATGAAAGAGGGGAAAAAAGTTAAACTAGAGATAGAAAATAGTGGGGGGGGGAATAATTATATATTAGTATGTTAAGATATACAAAAGGACAGAAAGATGGTTCAGAAAGAAAGGGTGATAATAAAAGACATGCATAAATAATATGAAACAATGGAAATGAAATGTGATATTTAAGAATAATAAAACTATGTTTATGTGTACTGAAATGTATGTTACCCAGTTACCACACCGTTCATGCATTGATATGTATAAAGAATATAAAAATTTGATTGAAAAACAAAAGGTTCAGCTGAAAACTTTAGAAGATAGGGTGAGATTGGATCCTATCAGATGGAGGGAAATTCATTGTTAGGGAAGAGGGCCATCACGCAGGCTTAGCTTGCTTCAGACTGCAGAGGGGTGGCCAGTATGATGGAAGATGGTTTTAGACTTATATACTGTCTCACGGTGCTTTATAGCTCTCTCTAAGCGGTTTACAGAGTCAGCATATGGCCCCCAGCAATCTGGGTCCTCACTTTACTGACCTTGGAAGGAAGGAAGGCTGAGTCAACCTTGAGCCTGGTGAGATTAGAATTGCCGAGCTGCATGCAGCTGGCAGTCAGCAGAAGTAGCTGCAGATCTGCATTCTAACCACTGTGCCATCACAGATGGAAAATAATGAGGGGCATGACCACCACCATCAGCCCATCCTTATTCATAGAAAACCAGCATGTCAGTTACAAAGTGAACATTTCGTGAAGCCTTATATTTTAGGTGCAAAACTTTAAAAAAAATTTCCCCACTCAGCCACCTGATGTCCAAACATTAAGTGATGTTCCTCTGGTCTAAAATTATCTGCAAGTTTTTGGATGATGGAGGTCGTTGTCCCAAGTCACAGCTAGCTACTGGTTGATCATGAGAGTTTGGAGCTTTCATTCTTTGAGAGAATGAAAATTAGTTCCTTTCCTTCCCTTCCTATATTTTCCTTTCCTTCCCTTCCTATATTTTCCTTTCCTTTTTCCTTCCTACATTTTCCTTTCCTTTCCCCTTTCCTACATTTTCCTTTCCTTTTCCCTTCCTACTTTTCCCTTTCCTTTTTCCTTCCTACATTTTCCTTCCTTCCCTTCCTACATTTTCCTTCCTTCCCTTCCTACATTTTCTTTTCCTTCCCCTCCCCTCCCTTTCTCTCTCTCTCTCTTTCCGAACACATCCCATCGGAAGGTGACTCTGCGTGGCCTCCAATGTTAAAAATCATAAAACTATACAAAACAAGTATGCAATAAGAATAAAATACTACAAACATACAAGCTTCCAGAGAATCCTCAAAATGATGAAAAAACAAAAAAACAAAAACAAAATCTGCATTCAAAATCAGGGAGAGCCAGGCGTTGGCCCAAGGTCACTCACCTCTGCCGCTACCTCCCAATCTGGCCGGCCATCGCTGTCCTTCAGCTCAACGTATGGCTTATCATGGACTCGATTCAGGTCCTCGTGGAGCCCATCCAGGAGAAAAGCTAAGAGCTCCTGAGAGTCTTGCTGTTGGAAGCCATTAAACCTCGGGGCATATTTAGCTATAGTCCACTGTAACGAAGCAAAGCAAATCCAATGGGGGTGAAGAACAGGGAGGAGGTTAACCATTGCCCAAGTTAATTGCACAATGCAAGGTTCTATCCTTAGGTATATCATGGCTTAATATTATGGGTGAAATCAGCCAACTGTGCCTTATTCAAAGGTTTTCCCTGTCCAGTCGTGTCCAAGTCTAGGGGGCAGCCTCCATCTCTAATTCAGAGCCAAGGGAGCTACCGTTTTCCTAAGATGCTTCCATGGTTATGTGGCTGGCATGATTGTATGCCGAGGCACATGGAATGCTGTTACCGTCCCACCGAAGTGGTACCTATTCATCTACTCACATTTGCATGCTTTCCAATTGTTAGGGGCTGGGGTGAAAACACACCCTGTCACACAGTGCTTGGGTGTCGAACTGCCAACCTTCTGGTTGACAAGCCTAGCGTCAGGCCTGCCTCCGTTCGAAACTCAAGAAAGAAAACCCCCAACTCCATTGGATTAGAGAAGTGGCACTTTTACTAAGTTTGAAATGATAGCAGCGAAAGCAAGTCAAGATCCGATTCAAAATCTTGCGAAAGGTACATGTTGAAAGTCACCCCAAATCCCTCCCCACAAGGTCCAGCACTAAGAGTCCAATCAATGATGATGGTATGGGAAACCTCCTCCGCAGATATTTCCCACATCTGACGTCTCAGGACGGTTGGCCTTGATGGAGTAACAACTCCATTCAGTAGCGCCACAATTCATGAATGCAAACCTCCTTTCCAGTTCTCATGGCATTACTACACACCAGTTTACTTCCCCATCCCAAATCCCCCCCGCTCCCCCAGATTTCTATGGCATCCAAGAACAACCACGCTGCAGAAACCCATGCTGGAGAGCCAGTTGACATCCAGCATCCTAACCACTAGACCCCTCTGCCCCCTTTGGCTTATTCAATCAGTCACTTTAATAGCACCATGTGTGAATGCTGTGACACAATGGGTGGAATGACTTCAAGGAAGCAGATACCATGTCTGTATGTGCTCCTCCCACCGACTAAGGTAAAATCAAACTTTGTGGTCCAGATTCCACCTGGTTGCAAAGTATTCTTCCCTGCACCTTGGATCCATGGGAAAAGAATATGGCATTATCTAGGAAGGTTTGTCCCATACGCCTCCCAGGAAACGGACATTTGAAATTGGTTGGAAATTCCATTATAAGGTGACTCGCTTTCAGGCCTGCATATATCAAGAAATACGTGGTTTTTCTAAAATTCCCCATTTCGGAATGAAGCTGCAAAGGAATAAGAAACGTCGTGGGGGCTTACCCGCAACTTGAGAGGAGCAATGTTCTTTTGGGTTCCGCTCCACAGTTCTTGAATCAAATCCCCGTAGCATTTAGCCATATGCCCCTTCATTCCTATCGGATTTGTCCTGGAATGTAGAAGAGAATTTGTTCTGTCAATTATCGGTTTGGCTACTTAGGAATGAGTTGATGAGATTTTGAAAAGAGACCGACCTCGTCTTACAAACCCAATGGGAACTAGAACTTCCATCGCTAAACAATATGGTGTTAAAGTGAGTCGCACCAAGGTTTAAAACCATTTTTCCAGGAGTGGACGCCTTCCCCCCACTTGCCTGCCACCGAGAACAAGCAGCGCTTCTGCTGCTGCTCTTCTGACGCACCCAAATCAGCCAGGCGCTCCAAACCATGGACACGCATCGCCGAGGGCTGGGGCCATGCAACAACCCCACTTGGGCGGTGAGGGAGGGAAGCCCCGTCCCACCAATCCTGACTGATAGTTCTGCTCCCCTAGGAAGCAACTGCCGGGATCCTGTCTCCGCATCTTTGGGCACGCAAGCTTTTGCATGCGCACCAGAAATCAGAAGACCAGGTAACCAGCGTGCATGCACATACTGGAAACCGGAAGATCATATTCCCAGAGCGTGCATATGTGCAGGGAGACTGCTCGTTCGGTTTCTGGTGCTCCCGTGTGCGTGAAGATCAGTTGGCTGGCACGCAGGGACCCAGTAGAGCAACGGGCGATGGCTCCTCATGCCCAGAGATATGGCTCTGCGTGCCACAGGTTCGCCATTACGGGTATATAAGCAGATGACAGAGGGCTCCATTAAATTGCTCCTTAAATGTACACAGGACAAGGGCTCCACTGAACCTCTTCATCCATTATAAAGATGTAATGAACTTATTAAAAAGTCCTTTCATAATTTCTATTCAAATTTGTATAGGAGATAGCTGTGTTAAAAGTAGACGGGTATCTTTTAAGACAACAGTTGTCTAAATTATCACAAACCCAAAGACCCGATAACTGCCTTTGAGATATCACAAGCCATTAAAACAATGAAGCCAGGCCCAGATGGTCTCACAAGCCAATTGCCAGGGTTCCAAATAGCATCCAAAAGTAAATCAGAATCCAAGGCAAAGTATTGCTTGAAGTTCCAATTTATTGAGAGAGACATGTTGGCACATCTGTGGAAAACCTGAATCTGAAAGCTTCCTGGTTTCCCCCACCCAGTTGAAAGTTCAAGATCTTGCCCCCACACCCACAAGTCTATCCCATGGTCCAATCTCCCACTGCCATGCTGGCAGTTCCACCCATCCAGTTCCAGTCAGGTGCAGAGATGCAAAGACAAAGGATGACCTTGGCTTTTTAGAAAGAATGTTGTTATGGCTACACAGCATCTGAACTCCATAGAATCACCCCTCCCATTTTCCCACTATAGAAAATGCATAGCGGAATAATAGAAAGTGTGGCGGGCCAAAGACCCAAAAGAAAAGATGGCTGCAGACCTGACACCAATATTATAAGTGCTTCAAGGAGGAACATCTTCAACCACTAAGGACCTCTTGAATGATATACTATACTGGAGAAATATACCCCAGACATGGAAAGCAGCCAACATTGTGCTGCTGCCAAAGGAGGATCAACATGTTACAAAGACAAGAGAATTATAGACCAATTTCATTATTAAATCAAGATTATAAACTCTTTGCTGCCATTCTGGCAGAAAGACTAAAGAAAATTTTACAGGCACATATACATGAAGACCAAGAGTGGTACAGTGGCCTAGAGGTGAAGCTCTCGCCTCACAATCAGGAGGCTGTGAGTTCGATCCTAGGTAGAGGTAGATATGGGCACGAGAATATATCTGCTGAACAAAACTCTGCACTGGCGACAGGAAGGGCATCTGGCCAGTAAGCACTCAGCTCCATTCAGTTGCCCAGATTCCACCCCGCAAAGGATTATGAGGTCATTAAAAGAAGATGATATACATGAAGACCAAGCAGGCTTTCTGCCGAAAAGACAGCTAAGAAATAATGTGAGGGTTGTCTTCAAATATTACGGAATACTTAAAAGGTAAAGTTTCCCCTCACACATATGTGCTAGTCGTTCCCGACTCAAGGGGGAATTGCTCATCTCCATTTCAAAGCCGAAGAACCAGCTCTGTCCGAAGACGTCTCCGTGGTCATGTGGCCGGCATGACTCAACGCCAAAGGCACACGGAACGCTGTTACCTTCCCACCAAAGGTGGTCCCTATTTTTCTACTTGCATTTTTACGTGCTTTCGAACTGCTAGGTTGGCAGAAGCTGGGACAAGTAACGCGAGCTCACTCCGTTACACGGCGCTAGGGATTCGAACCGCCGACCATTCTGATCGACAAGCTCAGCATCTTAGCCACTGAGCCACCGTGTCCCTTTATGGAATACTTACGATATCATAAGGAGAAACAGGCTGCCTTAATATTTTTAGATGCAGAGAAGGCCTCCTCCTTCCTTCCCACCATTTTCCTATTTACTTTTGTATTTTGTATCCTATTTTATTTTATGACTCATTGAAAATGTTAAATGAGATAAAGGCTAGACGTTTACATGCAGGGATAACATATTTTGTTTGTTTGTTTGAGTGATTTGCCAGCCTCTCAGGCAGAGAACCCGCAGTCTTTCCCAATGGGCAGAAAAATGAGGCAAGCAATAATGTTGTCATTAGAACTAGGAAATCAGCAGCAAACAAAGGATTGCTTTGCAATACAGGTAGTCCTCGTGTCGGGCCTGGAAGCCATCGTTTGCATTGGGCCTTCAGGCCTGCGTCATTTAATGCTGTAGGGAAATGGAAGGGGGGATTATAGGGAGTATGGGAGATATATAGTCTAAATAACATTCCTTTCTCAGAGAGTCAAGGACACTTTGCCCTGCACCTGGAGTGGCGTAACCAGGAGGCATCTCTAGTTTTGGATGGAGCCTGATTGGGCCACGTGATGGAGATGTGGGTGCTGGGTAGGGGTTTGGACTTTCTTTTGGGTGGGAAAAAGGCCTGCAGTTATATCCTTTTTAGGATCTTTGGCCTGCCACACTCTCTCTTATTTCATTATGCTGTTTCATTAGTGTAGTAGTTGGGAGGGGGAAATAGAAAGGAGTAGAATGGTGGAATGTGTTATTGTCATTCTTTTCTAGAAGCCCAAGGTCATCTTTTGTCTCCACATCTCTGCACTGCACCTGACCGGAAGCAGCTGGGTGGAGATGCCAGCGTGGAAGAAGAAGATTGGACCATGTGATGGATTTGTGGGTGTGGGGACAAGATCATGAACTTTCAACTGGGCGGGAATCCGATGTAACTTCCAGAATTAGGATTCCACACATGTGCTAAAATGTCTTATTTATTAAATTGGAACTTTAAGGATCGTTTTGCCTTGGACTCTGATTTAATTCTACATGATACTTGGAACGCTGACACCTGGAAGCTTTCAGATTCGGGTTTTTCCAGATCTGCCAATATGACATCTTTCATAAAACGGAACTTTGAGGAAACTCAAGCCTCTCAGTCTTCTTTTGTTGGGGGTGTTACTTGGAACCCTTACACCTCGACTTACGACCAGCTGCTTAGCAACCGTTTGAAGTTATGATAGTTCCCTCCAAAAGGTACCTAAGACCCGGTTTTGATGTATTAACAGCCACCCCACCCACCCCACAGTCATGTGACCGCATTTTGGGCACTTGCCAAGCAGCCTGTATTTATGGCAGGCTTGCAGCATCTCACAGCCACGTAACCACGATTTCTGTTGAAAATTGGCGTTTATTTCCAAGACGCCCCACAATGAACAATAGGTTTGCATGATGACGTGGTTCCGCTCAATGACAATGGGGATTCATTTAATGACCACCACAAAAGTAGGTCGCAAAGTCAGATTTCCAGCCTTGACAACTCACGACTATAATGGCACAGACTCCGTTACAGTTGTAAGTCGAAGACCACCTTTAAGTGAGCGTACACACACACACACACACACACACACACACACACACACACACAACTGCTTCTGTTCATATTTCACTTCCTCCTTGAGTCACTGGTGAGAACTACCTGTTCAGCTCATACAGATGTCGGCCGGAGATGAAATACTGGGTAAGAGGTTGCGTGTTACTGACGCACTGGATGCTCGAATTCATGAAGCAGGTGTTCCCCAAATTGCTTAAGCCCGTGGCCCCTTTTTCTGTGGGAACTGGGAGGAAGGAAGAAACGATGGCAATCAGGAAGACATTCATCACGAGTAATTACAATAGAAATAGCGCTTAGACATATATCGCTTCACAGGGCTTTATAGCCCTCTCTAAGCGGTTTACAAATTGGCCCCAACAATCCAGCTCCTCATTTTACCGACCTCGAAAGGATGGAAGGCTGAGTCAACCTTGAACCAGTCAGGATCGAACTCCTGGAAGTTGGCAGAGTTAATTTGCAATAGCAACAGCACTTAGACTCATATACCGCTTCACAGGGCTTCTTATTCTGCCTTCTGGTGCTTTGGAGAACAGGTTGACTCCCTTCTTAGTGGCAGCCTCTCAAATATTGGAAGACTGCTATCTTGCCATTACTAGTCCTTCTCTTTTGTTACACTGGACATATCCAGTTTTTCAAAGGGTTCCTTATTTGTTTTAATCTTCAAACCCCTAATCATTTTGTTGCTCTTCTCTGTACTTTTTCATGATAACTTTTGTTATCATGATGACCAAAACTGGACAGGATCTACTAGCTTGGATTTACCAACTTACTAGCATTATCTACCAACCTACTAGCAGGATCTACCTGCTTGGAACAGCCAACAGCTCACTCTATTTATATGTCAACCAAACAGAGGGATCTGTTGAGAGGGATCTTGGAACCCTAGTGGACAACCATTTAATTATGAGCCAGCCATGTGCAGCAGCTGCCAGAAAAGCCAACACAGTTCTAGGCTGCATAAACAGAGGGATAGAATCAAGATCACCTGAAGGGTTAATGCCACTTTATAATGCCTTGGTAAGGCCACACTGGGAATATGGCATCCGGTTTTGGTCGCCACAATGTAAAAAAGATGTTGAGACTCTAGAAAGAGTGCAGAGAAGTGGAACAAAGATGATTAGGGGACTGGAGGCTAAACCATATGAAGAACCGTTGCATGAACTGGGTATGTCTAGTTTAACGAAAAGAGGGACCAAGGGAGACATGATAGCAGGGTCCCAATATTTTGCCACAAAGAAGAGGGAGTCAAATTATTCTCCAAAACACCTGAGGGTACTACAAGAAGCAATGGGTGGAAACTAATCAAGGAGAGAAGCAACTTAGAACTGAGGAGAAATTTCCTAACAGTTAGAACAAGTAATCAATGGAACAGAAGTTGCCTCCAGAAGTTGTGAATGCCCCAACACTGGAAGTCTTTAAGAAGATGTTGGATAGCCATTTGTCTGAAACGGTATAGGGTTTCCTGCCTAGGTAGGGGGTTGGACTAGAAGACCTCCAAGGTCCCTTCCAACTCTGTTATTCTATTCTATTCTATTCTATTCTATTCTAAACATTGACTTCTGGAAGGTCTGGGAGTAAGAAAGCAGCACTTACCTTTATGCCTGTCAATTTTACTGCTGTTTGCTATAAATGACATCTCTTCCGGCCAGCTCATGTCTTTATTGCGAACTGCAAGAAACAAGAGATCAACGCTTAGCTGGCATCAACTCCATGGCATGTAGAATGCAGCTGACTCCAATAACGTGAGATGGGAAGGCCAGCCCCTTCACAAAGACAGAAGGAGCCTTATATTTATGGAAACCACAATGTGGTCGGGAGCCGGAGAGCTGTGCATTGGGGCTGCTGCCATCAAGGACCCCCAACAAAATGATTAAAAGTTCTCAGCCAGGAAAAGAAATCCTCAGATGTTCCTAGGTGAGAAATTTCTGAACGAAAACTCTTGTTTTCATGTGTTGTGGGTCGGATTTGGCCCCCAGCTCTCTGGAAAGGTCATCGTATTTTTAAAAATGCAATATGAACTTCCAATGACAAATGAATGGGAAAATACAACAATGGAGGGGTGGAAAGAAGAATTCTTAATTAACCAAGCCTTTCCTCTGAGGCTCGTATTAAACTTTTTAAGAATGAGGGTGTCAACTCTGAAGCCAACCTGGCTGAAGCCATCTTTTGCTGGCTCGTGCTTGCCACGAACTCTGAAGGCGGGGAGGGGAGGAAGTAGATAGAACTGGCTAGCAATCGAAACAAAAACCTTTCTTATGGGAACCAAGGTCATCCCAGGAGGTGTCAGTTCAAAGAGAGGAGAGGCCAAGTATCCCAACAACTACTTCAATTGGACAATGTGACCTGTGACATTTGGGGAGGGAAACTATCAGGGGTGGGATTCAGCCGGTTCGGACCAGTTCGGGCGAACCGGAGTCTAATTTTACATCTGGTTCATTGAACTGGTAGTTAGGACTGGCTGGCCCCGCCCACCCCATCCCAGGAGTCTCTACGTGGCCTGTTCATCATGCCAGGTAAATGCAGGGCCCGCACAGAGGTTCTGGGAGAGTGAAAAACAGGCCTCCCGGAAGTCCGGAAACATGCCCATTTCCGGTCTCCGGAGGGCCTCCTGAGAACAGGGGAGGCTATTTTCACCCTCCCAGAGGGTCGAGGAAGCCCTCCAGAGCCTGAGGAGGGTGAAAACACGAGCCCTCCCCCCGGCCGTGGTGAAGGAGGCTGAGTAAGCCAGCCCCTGATGGCCATGCCCACCCAGCAACCGGACAGAGAACTGGTTGCTAAAATTTTTCAATCCCACCTCTGGAAACAGTTGCTCTTTTAATTAGGCTGAAACCACGAGGAAATTTTAGAATTGATTTTCACCAGCTGTGCTGATATGATGTATCCAATAAATATGTTCTTTGAGGACTCTTAACTGATTCAGGGTACTGCTTTTGGCGGGTGTGTTATTCGGAGCGATTAGGAATAATGTAGGAACTTTGGGGAATTGTAGCAAAGGGAGTTTGACCTTTCTTTTCCTTCTGTTGCTCCAAGGAAATCCTCACTACATTTCCCCCAGTGACTGAGTGGCGAAGAGCAGTGCTTCTCAACTGTGGCAACCTGAAGAAATGTGGATTTCAACTCCTAGAATTCCCCACGAATATTGGGTTAAAGCCACGGTTATCTTATACCTTCTATAATTAAGTGCTGCTCGTCTTGAATATTGAGGTATTCCAGTGTGTGATCCTCGTCGTCTAGAAGCGTAAGGTAGTTCTGTAGAGAAAGCAAAACCGTGCGTCAGCTTCCCTATCCTTGCAACAGCAAAAATTGGGTGACCAGAGAGAGCTGATCTTGCACCCTTCCTTGTTAATTCAGACATTTTGCTAATCCTGAATTCAAACATTTTGCTAATCCTGAGTTGCAGTCGTAACACACATGTATTTACATATGGCCTCGCGTGTACTGGTGGCGCAGTGGTTAGAATGCAGTATTTGCAGGCTAATTCTGCCAACTGCCAGCAGGTCGATCCTGACCGGCTCAAAGTTGACTCAGTCATCCATCCTTCCGAGGTTGGTAAAATGAGGACCCAGATTGTTGGGGGCAATATGCAAATACATTGTAAACCACTCGGAGAGGGCTGTAAAGCACCATGGGGGGCAGCATATACGCCTAAATGCTATTGTTATGTTCTTCTTAATCTGGTGACCGTCAGATACAGATAGTCCTCAAGTTACAACCGCAAGTGAGAACGGAACCTCTATCGCTCAGTGAGGTCATCGAATGAGGTGCACTCGATTTCACAATCCTTTTTTGCCGTGGGGTTGAAGCAAAGTTTGAAGCGTATAATGTGGTTGTTAAATAAATACGGCTTCCGTCATTCACTCTGCTTGTTGGAAGCTGGCCAGGAAGGTTGAAAATTGTGGTCACACGGCCCTAGGATAGGGAGGGGTCAAACTCATGGCCTGCAGGCTGGATGTGTCACGCGCTGGCCATGCTCACCCCCAGTTTAGGCTAAGGAAGATATGTCACTTGAAGAAGACGTGGGTTTGACACCCCTGCTTTAGGATAATGCAGCCAGTGACGTCCAGGACTGTCTGTACCCTAAACCTAACCCTCGTCTTATGACCACAACAAAGCCCAAAGTTTCAGTTGCTAAGTAAGACAGTTAAGTCCATTGTGCCCATTTGACAACCTTCCCCCCCCTCCCCACATCTCTTGAGCGAATCACTGCAGTTGTTAAGCAACTCATGTATATGTTAAGCCAACCTGCTTTCCCCCACTGACTTTGCTTGTCAGAAGCTGGCTGGGAAGATTGCACATTGGGATCACATGACCCAAGCATTGCAAACCCACTTCAATTGCCAAGCGCCCACATTTTGATTACATGACCACAGGGCTGCAGCAGCAGTTGTAACTACGAGACACAATTCACTTGCTTAGCACTGTCGTGATTTCGAATGGTCACTAAACAAACTGTTGTGGCCTGTCGGCTGCCAGCCCCTCCAGAGGCCAAACCAAGGAGGAGGCCTGGGAGTCAGGGTCAGCATCAAGGCAACCTGAGAGGGGGGAAGAGGGAGTGGAGATGTCAGAGAGAGAGAGAGAGAGATAGTCCATCAGCCCTCAGATGGAGAGTCAACAGCCCCCAGGTCTGGAGGTGGCTGATGAGGAAGAGGAGGAACAGCTGGGTCCAGTGCCTGACATGCGGATGCACAGAAGGCAGAGGAGAGGAGAGCAGTGGAAATCTATGGGCCAGTCCTTGGGAAGGAAGTACCAGCACTGCTAACGAAGCCCCACACGAGCTCTGGGGATAAAAGGCAGGAGGCAGAGATGAATAGACATGGCAGACAACTATTCATCTTCTGGCCGGACGGACCTGTTTGCCTGCGGCGAGAGAGAAACTTTTTGCTAGGACTGCTGGAGCTCCTAATAAAGAAATCTTTGGGTTAACTTCAGAGGGTTGGTTGTGTTTAGGGAGCTGGGTCAGAACACAAAGAGTTGAAATTTGAGGACTATCTTTATCAGGAGTGGGTTGCTGCCGGTCTGCTTTGCACATGTGCACACGGGCGCAGAACATGAAAAAAAATGAATGAAAAACAAGCAGCAGCGGCTGGGGAAGCAATTCGGGGTGTGGCCAGCCTGCTGTCCCTACTGGTTCGGCGACCCAGTCCCAATTTCCACCCAAACTGGTGCGAACTGGTAGCAACCCTCCTCTGATCTGTATGCTGGCTCTGCACATCCCAGGAGGGCTACCGGGGGGTGGGGGTGGGGGGGCTGGCTGGCTTAGCATGTCTGAACTAAGCTGCAATCAGAATTACTAATTCCTAATACCAAACCCATTTATAACAACAACAAAAAAAGGCCTTGGATCCCACCATTCAGAACTAGTGTTTCAATTTCCAGCCCAATAGTTTCTTCTCTGTGATTCCGCCATTACCTCGCTGTTGTACAGCCACAGGCGCATGTCCTCCTCTTTCATCCTCAGCCTCTGCGACAGGTATTCGTGGATCTCCTTGATGGTCTGGGTGCGACTAAAGCAGCCGGTGTAGGCCAAGACCCTCTTCAAGGGCGCGCTGGGAGACGGGACGTTCCCTAAGTTCACAAGCAGACGGAAATGGAAGTTAAGAGCCAAAGGGGCAAGTTGCAGTATTGGGGGGGTGGGGATGTCCTCCAACCTTGGCAACTTTTAAGGCTTGCGGACTTCCAACTCCCAGAATTCTTCAGCCAGCTGGCTGAGGAATTCTGGGAGTTGAAGTCTGCAAGCCTTAAAAGTTGCCAAGGTTGGAGACACCCTCCCCCCGCCCGTGCTCAAGAGCGTGCAAATCAATGTGCTTGGGTCGATCTGGACTTGCTGGTGTTTTTAGGAGTTGTCTGGATGGCCCCTCTTGCTTACTTTTTGACCAGAGTCCGAAGCAAAAACGGGCAGAGAACACAGAGACAGAATGACTAAGTCAACGTGAAGTCTGGCATTTGCAGGCTTCTCCAACCCTCAACACGGGCAAAATCGGGTAAGTGAAAATATTGGGCCGATACCTCTTTGCCTGGGATCAAAGGTGGCAAAATGGGATCAAGCATTTACACCTGTTTGTAAAAAGGGTTAGGTCGGTTGGTTCCTATCTGTTTCTTCTCTAGGTAGGGTTGATCCTCTTAGGAGCCCTTTTGTGAAACTGGAGGGAGATGAAGTGGGCAACTTGAACCTCTTCCTGTATCCATCTGCCTTCCCCTGCTAGCTGCCCTGCCTGAACCATTTCTTGTAGAAGGGTATGGATTTTAGAACAGAATAGAGCTGGAAGAGACCTTGGAGGTCTTCTAGTCCAACCCCCTGCTCAAGCAGGAGACTCTACACCATTTCAGACAAGTGGCTGTCCAGTCTCTTCTTAAAAACCTCCAGTGAACTTCTGTTCCACTGGTCAATTGTTCTCACTATTAGAAAGTTTCTCTTTCATTCCAGAGTCCTTCTCGCCTTGATCAGTTTTCATCCATTGTTTCTTGTCCTGCCTTCAGGTGATTTGGAAAATAAGCTGACCTTCTTTTTATGGAAGCCCCTCAAATACTGGAAGATTGCTATCATGTCTCCCCTAGTCTTTCTTTTCTTTAGACTAGCACAAACTCAAATACTGCAAGCATTCTTTACATGTTTTATTCCCCAGGCCTTTAATCATTTTAGTTTCTTAAAAACTTCCAGTGTTGGAGTATCCACAACTTCAGGAGGCAACTTGTTCACTGGTTAATTGTTCTAACTCTCGGGAAACTTCTCCTTAGTTCGAGACTGCTTAATCATGAAAGCGAGACTATCTATCTATCTATCTATCTATCTATCTATCTATCTATCTATCTATCTATCATCTATCTATCTATCTATCTATCATCTATCTATCTATCTATCTATCTATCTATCTATCTATCTATCTATCTATCTATCTATCTATCATCTATCTATCATCTACATATCTACCTACCTACCTACCTACCTACCTATAAAATTAATAAAAGGTCGGATACAAGTACCATCATCTACCTATCTACCTATCTACCTATCTATCTACCTACCTACCTACCTAACCTACCTACCTACCTACCTACCTACCTACCTACCTACCTACCTACCTATAAAATTAATAAAAGGTCGGATACAAGTACCGTATTTTTGGAGTATGAGACGCACCAAGATTTTGAAGAGGCAAATAAAAAAGTTTTTGCACTCTGCAGACCTCCTAAAAACGGCCCGGTTTTTTTGCGAAAAAAAGGGCCGTTTTATTTTTCAAAAAAAAAGGGGGGGGGCATCAATAGCTTTTAGGAGGCTTGTAGAGTGCTCCTGGGCGGTGGTGGCCCCCCAAAAAATGAGCAAAAAATGGCCCGTTTTCTGTGAAAACATGCCTGGCATGAATAACCTTTAGGAGGCTTGTAGAATGCTCCTGGGGTGCTGGGGGGGGGGGGGATTGAGCAAAAATTGACCTGTTTTTTGCTCATTTCCGCCCTCTCCAGCCCCCAGGAGCTCTCTGAAAGCCTCCCAAACCCTCTGCATGGCCATTTTGGTGAAGAGGACGGGGTTATGGGAGGCAAAAAAGGCTGTATTCAGTGTATAAGATGCACCCAGATTTTCAGCCTCTTTTTTGAGGGAAAAAGGTGCATCTTATACTCTGAAAAATACAGTAAATAAAAAAATTACTGAAGCATTCTGTCTGAGTGTTTTCTTCCCCAATTTGGGTAAATGCATCAGCAGGCCCTATCTGATGGGGAAAAAATATTCCTGCTTTTGTAACAACCAATACTTTTAAAACTTAAATCATCTAGCTTGATCCCAGCAATGCCAGAACCCTGATTTATTTGCATGCAGGTTAATGAAAAACAGCAAAAATTTTGAATTTTCAATTTCTTTGTAAGGCAGCAAGCATCTCTCCTCTTTCACACCCTGACGTTCCCCCACCCACCCACCCGTCTTCACCATCAAGCAAAGCGTCCTCTCTCTGTATTCAGTACAAAGCCATTTTTTCCCCCTGCAATCGAAAAGCGAGAGATTAAGAATAAGATTACAGCAAGAAAGCATGTTGGGATGGAGGGCAGGCTCACGATTCATGGTTGATTTCACCATTAGTGCCGAGCGGGTAAAAAAAACAACACCAAATCACTTTCACATATACAAGTGTATTATGAAAATCCCCTCTCTTCCAAATTGGGGGAGTTTTGATGTGTTGAAGGGACAGCAGCTCCGACCACCAGATATTCAATCACGTTTTTGATAAGCAGCTGGCTGGATTTTGTCATATTTAGATTAATACGAGCCACTGATTTTCACCGATTGGGGGGAGGAGGGCTTTCTTGAGACCCCTCTCTCCTTTTTACAGGTGGCAGAAGCAGTAAAAAAACCCCCAACCCAACCATACACACCCAAAGTTGAAGGTTTAGAATGAGCGTTTAAGCAAACTCTTATTAAAGGTCAACACAACAGACAGCTTTTCTTCCACAGACCTGGGATTACGCAGCTAATAACATTTTGACTGCAGGAGTTTACCCATTATTGGGTACACTTGCTCCTTGGGAGGAAAGCTATGGCAAATCTAGACAGCATACTAAAAAGCAGAGACATCCTCCTGCCAACAAAAGTGTGTCTAGTCAAGGCTGGGGTTTTCCCAGTTGCAATGGATGGCTGTGAAAGTTGGACCATAAAAAAGGCTGAGCGCCAAAGAATGGAGGCCTTTGAACTCTGGTGCTGGAGAAGACTCCTGCATTGAGTCCCTTGGACTGCAAGGCCATCCAACCGGTCAGTCCTAGAGGAGATCAACCCTGACTGCTCTTTAGAAGGCCAGATCCTGAAGAGGAAACTCATGTACTTTGGCCACCTAATGAGAAGGAAGGACTCCCTGGAGAAGAGCCTCATGCTGGGAAAGATGGAGGGCAAAAGAAGAAGGGGACGGCAGAGAATGAGGTGTCTGGATGGAGTCACCGAAGCAGTCGGCGTGAGCTCGACGTCACTCGTGTCAGGGATGCCTGTACTGGGCCAAGTGCTCGGCCAGCAAAAACAGACTCCTGAGCTCCGTTTCCAGCTGTGATGGCCTCTTGCAATCCTCTACCAGCAAAAACGGAGTTCTGGGGGGGGGGGGCATACACAGCCCACACGAGTTCTGCTTTAAAAGATTGCAATGGCCTCTTGCAATCCTGGGCCAGCGAAAATAGAGCTTGGGAGGGCTGCCCGTGGCCCTTCCGAGCTCCATTTTTACTGGAAGAGGCCCGCGGGCTGCTCCTTCGCAGTTTCCAGAGCGGCCCTGTGTGCAAAATCTAAGCACCCCGTAGGCCAGATTTAGCCTGCAGGCCGAGAGTTTGACACCCTAATTCCCTTAACGTGTTCATCACAAGGTTAACCTCCAGATCCTTCACCCTCTTTCGTTGCTCTTCTCTGCACTCTTACCGGAATCTCAACCTCTTTTTTGTATCAGGGTGATCAGAACTGGACGCACCATTCCAAGTGTGGCCTCACCAACGGGTTCGAAACGAGGGAAAGGAAAGCGCCCGAATGCTTCCGTGACCTTTGATGAGAGTTTTGAATCCCTTTGGAAAGGGAGGAGAAGGGGGGGCAACCATCACCAACCATGCTTTTAAGGGTTCATTAGTGTCATTTACAAGCGCTGTGGCAGCACAGGCGTCGGAGTCTGGGCGGTGGAGCCGGCCTCCCCTCGAGAACTACTGCGCAGCTGGGTTCTTGCTGTAGTCTTACGTTACCTCTCGGCCAATGCTGAGGAAACAGCCTCAGGCTCATCATACCCATGTTCACCCAGACGTTGGACTGCTGGGTCCGGGTAGCCGGCTGCTGTCTCAGGAAGAGCAAGTAGCGGGGAAACAGCTCCAGCTCGGGCAGGCCCGTCACGCTGTTTCTGATCACCTGCAGGAGGAAACGGAAGCAGGTTTTAACCGATTAACAAGAGTTGGAAGGGACCTTTGTAGGTCATCCAGTCCAACCCCCTTGTTCTGACCGAGGCTTCCTGAGAGCATGAAGCAAACTGCTTGCCCGGACAAAAACCTCTTCTATTCATTTGCTGTGAATTCTGCTCATTCACATCCAGCAAAGTCTTTCAAGGGAAGATTTACAGTCACAGACCTTATCTGGCTTGGAGAGCCGACAGGCCGATATCTGCAAAACTTGGCAAGGAGTCTCCGAGAGTCACAACCAATTAAGCGAACTAATTGTCTCCTGCAAACTCCACTCCCCCTTCGCTCCACTTTTATTTCCTCTTGGAGGGGCCATTCATCGTTCACCTGTGGCCTTACCTCCAAGTTGACCCCTGTTCCTTAGCTGTTCCCTTCGTCTGGCATCTCTGCGCATGTGCACATCAAGAACAGGCTCCAGCTGTTCTTCTGCCTCACTGATGTCTGACTCTGAAGGCAGCTGATAACTGGCATATGGCTCTGGCCCCCTCTCTGCCTCTGACATCAGAGCCTTCCCCAGACTCCAGGAGTGGCCCCTCTTCCTCCCCAACCTCCTCACTCTCCGAATCTGCTGCCAGCTCTGCCGGCCACTGGCAGGCCACAATACCCCTGCCCAAGCAGGAGACCCTACGCCATTTAGGATACCCCAATCCTGCAACCATTCTTCATGTTTTAGTCTCCAGGCCCTTAATCACCATTCTTTATTTATTTTTATTTACAATTAGTCCTCAACGTACAACCATTCATTTAGTAACCATTCAAAATTACAATGGGACGGAAAAATATTTGACATATGACTGTTTTTCACACTTACGACCGTTGCAGCATCCCCCCGGTCACATGATCAAAATTTGGATACCTAGCTACTGGCATGTATTTATGACAGTTGCAATGTCCCAGGGTCATGTGATCACCTTTGCAACCTTCCCAGCCAGCTTCTGACAAGCAGGTTTTGCTTAATGACCATTGCAGCATCTCCATGGTCACATGATCCGTACAAAAAAAAAACCCCTTCAATTTAGCAGATCATTTGGAGACACGCTCACGTTTATGTACTTTTGCTGTGTGTAAAAAGCCTGCCGGCTATTATGCCCTTTGCCTTTCAAATGCTGCTGAATCTTGTCCTATGTTGAGCCACGTGTTTGTGAAGTGGTTGTTTTGTTTCTCCAAAGTACAGATCTGTACACTGGTGATGGTTTCACCAATTCTCTTTTGTGACCCATCCGAATTTCAGAGAGGTGGCAGGGTCACATCACACCCATACTGCAGAACTAGCTATCTGGTGTGGCTCTTTAAACTTGCAAGATTCACTGTCTCATGGCCATCACATTGAATGCCCCCATGCCATGCCGTTTATTACTCTTTACTTCCATCCTGTGCCCATGTGCTTAGTTGCCATCAGACGGCTCTAATCCATTAACCTTGTGCTGGCAGATGGAAATGCTTGGTTTTTTTAAATTACTATTATCCCATTACTTCCCCACCTCTGCTTTAAGATGCCACTGTACTTGTGGAGAAACAAACAAACAAAAATCCAATCCCCTCACAACCGTAACCTCTTAAAAATGAACATTTAGTACTGTAATACCCATTTTGGCACAGAGCTAACTTACCAAGCCAAAAAGATATCCAATTTTATGCGTGGGCATATATTTTTTTTCTAAGCTCAACACTCTGGGGTTATGAATAAAAGCAGAATATGAGTTGGAGGGGATATTTTAATGGAAAACATATGCTGGGAGATATCAAAAATCCCAAATCAGGTTTTCCCCCACCTCCACCTGATGCATCCCAGGTGTGTTGCTGTAGCACTTCCATCCAGAAAAATAGATTTATGTTGGCTAGAGAATCCCATATACCGCAATTAGAGACGGTTGCCCTGAAGATTACATGTCTCAACCAGGTTTTTTTCCTCCTCCCATTAAATTGAGATAAACTGCACGTTCATCTGACTTTTTAAAAACTCTGAACATCTAATTACAGGTAGCCCTTGATTTACAAATATAATAGCACCTGCTAAATATGATCGTAAGCCCTGATGGTCATAAAGAAGATCATCATATGACCGGCCCTATTTCACCGTTTTTTTAGGTAGTCATTAAGTAAACCCATTGTTCCCTATGAGCCGTGGTGGCGCAGTGGTTAGAGTGCGGTATTGCAGGCTACTTCTGCAGGCTGCCGGCTGCCTGCAATTTGGCAGTTCGATTCTCACCAGGCTCAGGGTTGAGGGCCAGATCTAAGCACCCCGCGCACTGGATCCTGCCCCTGGGCCTTGAGTTTGACACCCGTGGTTTACATCTTTAGTCAACCAGTTTACATTAAACAATTGGCAAGGGCTTTGGTGATCATTAGGAATATTAAAAGAATTCCATTCGAATGTTTTGAAGATCCCAATTGAGAGTAAATAACCTAGAGGGTTACATTGTCCATTTTCAGTACTTACCGGTCTCGGCAAAGACAGATTCGCTCCGTACCAATGGTAGAGGGCTCTCCACACCGGTTCTGGGACCCTTTCATAATTTTTCCCTTGGATTAATTGGGGCGATGGTTTTAATCGCCCGCCTTCCAAAGTCAATGATGGAGCCTTCATTAAAATAAAAAGAAAGGGGGGGGGGGAGAACCCTCCATCAGATTCTGAGTTTTTCTTTTATCAAATTTCTGGAAACTGCCCCATGCAGGGAGATTAAAAATCTCAAACCGAATAAAGAATTAATGCAGATCCATTAATTGAGCAACGTTAGGGAGGCTGTCCCGTTTCACAAAAGGGATTCGGCCATTAAAAGGGCTTGGATTATTTGCGTGCTTGTTCAACATGGTCGTTCTGCTGTTTCTTCTGGCAATGCGCCACTTTTTTCTAACCCTGGAGATGAAGGCATTAGCAAGAGTCTGACGCATTAAGAAATGGTCCCTGTGCCGACTTTTTTCCTTCTCCTTCCCCATCTCTTTTTCTCGATTATTATAACTAGCTAGCTGATAACTCAATGCTGCCTGGGTGTTTATTTTTCCCAACCCTCCTTCCATGAACATTGTCGCAATTTCTAATGTTGGATTTTCCCCCTTACCAGAGGGAGCCCCCTTGTGGAGTACTGTAAAACCATTACCATGGCAACTCCACTGCACTGTACAGTAGAAGCCAGTTTAAGCCACAATAGGCTGTATCTTAACAGAACAGACACCCCAAGGGGTTTTAGGGGTGTCTTACCCCCCACAGTGTTTGTTTCCAGAGAGTTAAGTCATCTGTGTAACAGATTTGGTTGAAATTGCTCAAAGCGTTCAAAAGTTATGCTGGAACATACAGCCATTTATAGATAGATAGATAGGTAGGTAGGTAGGTAGGTAGGTAGGTAGGTAGGTATATACCTACATTGTGAATGAATATATATATATATACATACATACATACATACATACATACATACATATATATATATACACACACACACACACACACACACACACTGACTATGATCATGATCTATCACTATTGTTGTATGTACACTGAAAGCTTATGCACTGGAGACAAATTCCTTGTGCGTGTCTAATCACACTTGGCCAATAAAGAAATCTAATCCTAACTCTAATTTTTAGAATTAGATTAGAATAATTAATTATTCTAATTAGAATAATTTTATTTAGAATTAGAATTAGAATTTTATTTTATTTCGAATCTAATTCTGACTCCAGGTTGCAAATCTATTTCACTACTTCGTCTTTGGCTAAAGAGCCAAGTTCCAGTTAATTAAATAAGTGAAATATAAGTTTTGCAAACATCTTGAGCACAACATGATTAGGGCAGCTGTCCAAATTTAAAGGATACCTCGCAGTTAGTTCTCATCGCTCCATTCATTCTGACTACAGATTCAGTTCCAAGCTTTTTCATGGAAGTGTCATAATTTTTTAAAGCTCAAAATACTTGAAAAAGAGTGTTTTCCTTATTCCAGTCCACTCCTGCCTTGAAATGGAAGCTGAAAAAATGCAGCCTACTTATAAAGCCAACAGTCAGGGTGCTGAAGTCTACCTGTATCGCAGTGGGCACCAGGGGACTGGTTCCATGGGGAAAGATTTTTGCATGGTTTTGCATACGGCTTACATTTGGCAGATGAGGCTGTCAGGCCTGCAGCCATCTTTTCTTTTGGGTCTTTGGCCTGCCACGCTTTCTATTGCTCTATTATGCATTTTCTATTGTGGGAAAATGAGAGGGGGAATTGTACGGAGTTAGATGCTATGTAGCCATAACAACATTCTTTCTAGAAAGCCAAGGTCATCCTTTGTCTTTGCACCTTTGCACCTGAGCGGAACTGGATGGGTGGAACTGCCAGCATGGCAGTGGGAGATTGGACCATGGGATGGACTTGTGGGTGTGGGGGCAAGATCTTGAACTTTCAATTGGGTGGGGAAACCCTGGAAGCTTTCAAATTCGGGTTTTCCCAGATGTGCCAACATGGCTCTCTTAATAAATTGGAACTTTGAGCAATACTTTGCCTCGGAGTCTGATTTAGTTTTGGACATCAGCTTCACTTGATTGCACAGACCAATTCCGGTTCAGAGACACGGGGTTGGGAACCCCTGCTGTATTGTTTTTATACTTATAGGACGCTTACCTTCACAGGCTCTTGCGTTACAAGTGGCTGATTATCGATCGCTCCGGGGCGCTGTGGATTCAGCAACTGCAGTAAAATATTCCCATTAGAGGCAAGGAGGCACTGATTGTTGTTGTCCGAAGAATTAAGTTGCCGAGCAAAGGACATCTCGGCATTGGGAGTGGTGGCGTAAAGAAAATCTGGAAGGTAAAGGAGGACGAAGCAAAAAATAAGCACGAAGGGTGCAAAGTTACGGGGGAATATCAGTAAGGAGCGTGACCCGTCAAAACCGCGCTCGACTAAACCGCGTTGCTGACGTCATCAACAGGGCGACAACAGCCAACGCGGAGAAAAAAGGGCGCTTTAAATAGCGCTTTGAAAGCAAGCCAATTCAACTTAAGGTAAGGGTTAGGTTTAGGGTTAGCTTTAGGGTTAGCTTTAAGGTTAGGTTAAGGGTTAGGGTTAGGATTAGGGTTAGGTTAAGGGTTAGGGTTAGATTTAGGATTAGGTTTAGGGGGGTTAGGTTTAGGGGTTAATTTTAGGTTTAGGGTTTACAGCGTGCTTCTGTCTCCGCGCTGTTGTCGCCCTTTTGATGACGTCAGCGACGCGGTTTAGTCGGGCACGGTTCAGTCGAGCGCGGTTTTGTCGGTGAACTGTAAGGAGCAAACCAGTGGCACCCAAGGTATGTCTGAATTATAACTGCTCTGAAATCTCACTGTCTGTATGCTGCCTTGAAAATGGTATGAATTGTTTAGAATAACGGAGTTGGAAGGGACCTGGGAGGTTTTCTAGTCCAACCCCACTGCTTAGGCAGGAAACCCTATTGCCATTTCAGACAAATGGGTATCCAATTTCTTCTTTAAAACTTCCAGTGTTGGAGCATTCACAACTTTTGGAGGCAAGTCATTCCACTGATTATTAGCTCAATAACATCTGGAAAGCCGCTTTTTATGATCCATTAGCCTCTTATAACAGGATCTTGGAATCTCCTTCGTTTCCTTAGGAGACCTTACAGGTAGTCCTTGACTTACAACAGTTCATTTAGTGACCGTTCAAAATTAAAGGCACTGAAAAAAGTAACTTACGACTGTTTTTCACACTTATAACTGTTGCAGCACCCCTTATGGTCACATGATCAAATTCAGACGCTTGGCAACTGACTCATATTTATGACGGTTGCAGTGTCCCGGGGTCACGTGACCCCCTTTTGCGACCTTCTGACAAGCCAAGTCACTGGGGAAGCCAGATTCACTTAACGACCGTCTCACTAACTTAACAACTGGAGTGATTTCACTTAACAACTGTGGCAAGAAACGTCATAAAATGGGGCAAAATTCACTCAATAAGCGTCTCACTTAACCATATAAATTTTGGGGGCTCAATTGTAAGCGTAAGTCGAGGATTACCAGTATTCTACTATTGTTTCACACGTCCACATAATGCTTCTGTTGGAAAATGTGAATCTGGTGTTTCATAAATTTAGCTAAACCTCTTACCTGGTTCGACCATTCTCACCAGGGGTGGGATTCAAAAATTTTAGCAACCATTTCTCTGCCTGGTTGCTAGGTGGGTGTGGCTGTGGTGGGCGTGGCCTACTCTTCTTCCAGCACCACGGAGGATGAGGGGCGTTTTTGCCCTCCCCAGGGATCCGGAGGCCAGAAATGGGCCCGTTTCCAAACTCCTGGAACTTCCAGGAGGCCCGTTTTGCGCCCTCCCAGAACCTCCACTCAAGCCCTACGCTTACCTGGCATCCAAAATGGGCTGCATGGAGACTCCTGGGAAGGGCAGGGTGGGGCGGGGCCAGCCAGTCCTTGCAACTACCGGTTCGGCAAACCAGATGTAAAATTAGCATCCGGTTTGCCCGAACTGGCCTGAACCGGCTGAATCCCTCCCCTGTTTCTCACAAATTTAGTCTACCTTCAAAGCTCTTTAGAAATAAAACAGTGTGTCGGGCTGTTGTTGCTTTTGGGGGTTAATGCTTACTGCTGTTAGTTGTCTCCGATGCTTCTGACGCGCTGGAAATATTATCTGAAAACCTTTCTTCTGCGGTACTGATGTTATTCGAAGCTCCCATTCGGTCGTCTCCTTGCTCTGACGTAGGTGTCCCAGGACTCAGGAAAGAAGTCTTACCTCCATTTGAGACAGGCAAAGGCTCCAGCATAACAGGGGGAGCATCCTAAATTGGAACAGAAAGTCAGAACTCAATATCTACAGAGATTCTCAGCTATCCAGGTCATGGTTGTCCCAAAGGTGCTTTTTTTCAAGAGGCAACTAGATTTTCTGGGTTTTCTTTTGAAGACATTTCGCTTCTCATCCAAGAAGCTTCTTCAGCTCTGGATTCCACACTATCTAGTCAGAATGTCAGGCCTGCAGTCATATTCCTTTCTGGATCTTTGGCCTGCCACACTTTACTATGTTTTTTCATTAGTGGGGAATTGGGAGGGGGAATAGTAAGGAGTAGAATGTGTTGTTGTCAAAATAAAATTCCTTTCTAGAAGCCAAGGTCTCACCTCTCTCCCTGCTTTCCGAAAAGCCGTTAAAACCTGGCTGTGTCGGCAGGCCTGGGGTTGAAGAGCTCCCCTCCCCTCTCGACAGGTGTGGTTGTTGGTCATTTTAATATGTTTATTTTGTACTTGTATGTTTCCCCTTCCTGTTTAAGTTGTTCGCCGCCCTGAGTCCCTTTTAGGGAATAGGGCGGCATATAAATAAAATAAAACTTAAACTTAAGGTCATCTTTTGTTCTCTATACCTCTGAGCCTGACCGGAACTGGATGGGTGGAACTGCCAGCGTGGCAATGGAAGACTGGACCATGGGATGGATTTCTGGGTGTGGGGGCAAGATCATGAACTTTCAACTGGGTGGGAAAACCCGGGAAGCTTTCAGATTCGGGTTTTCACAGAAGTGCCAACATGACTCTCTTAATACATTGGAACTTTGAGGAATACTTTGCCTTGGACTCTGATTTAATTTTGGATGCTATTTGGAACGCTGACACAGAGCTGAAGAAGCTTCCTGGATGAGAAGTGAAACGTCTTCAACCCCCCCCCCCTGCCCCCGCAGAAAGTCCAGTTGCCTCTTGAAAAAAGCACCTTTGGCTCAGAGCTCAATTGTAGGATGAGATGGTAACCCAGAAAGGCCCAAGAACTTCCAATGGTCATTGTCTTGGCCTGGAAGGCTGTCTATGGGCTTGTCCATCACAGTGGTACCTCGGTAACGGTTGGGTGATTCGTTCCTGGGAAAGGCACAATGAATACTAAAAACGATGTGTAGCAAGGAAACTACGGGACCCACTATTTTGCCTGGGAGAAATAGCGAGTCACGAGGCAGCTGACGTCAGGAAGTTCTTCCTTGCACATCAACTCCCAGGGGAAAGACGAGTGCCAGGACAAGATTTCTGCTTCAAAACTGAATTCAAAGAGTTCTGAAGGAGTCCAAATATGACTGTATACAAATTCCATCCTGGTTTACAAATGTAAGTTTGCCAAAAAAAACCCTTCAGTTTTCATTGGTTGAGGACAGGGGTGGGATTCTATTGGTTCAGACTGGTTCGGGCAAACCAGTAGCTCAGACGATCAACCATATTTTTCGGAGAATAAGATGCACCAGAGTATAAAAGGCACCAAGATTTTGAAGAGGCAAATTAAAAAAAAATGGCCTCTCCCTTTTTTATTCAAAAAAAAGGGCATGAATAGCCTTTAGGAGGCTTGTAGAGAGCTCCTTGGGGCTGGGGGGTGGGCAAAAACGAGCAAAAAATGGCGTGATTTTCTTTCATTCATTTTCACTCATTTTCTTTCATTTCTGCCCTCCCCAGCCCTCAGGAGCACTCTGAAAGCCTCCTAAAGGCTATGCATGGCCATTTTGGTGAAGGGGGCAGGGTTTCAGGAGGCAAAAATATGCTGTATTCAGTGTATAAGATGCACCCAGATTTTCAGCCTCTTTTTTGAGGGAAAAAGGTGCATCTTATACTCCGAAAAATACAGTATATCTTCTCAGCTGAGTCGGGCAGCAGAGTGGATTGCCACACTTGAGCTGTTTTCCTCCCCAGGAGTAATGCAGAAGGTAAGTTTTCTCAAAACTACGCACGCACGTGAAGCGTGCGATCCCCGAACCGGTTGTTAAACCGATAGGATCCCACCACTGGTTGAGAGGCACAAAAGGAGAGCAAAAGAGACTCAGGTGTCTCATAGGTACTTTTTCCAAAAGGTAACTGGACTTTCTTGGGTTTTTTTTCCTTTGAAAATGTTTCACTTTTCACCCAAGAAGCTTCTTCTTCAGAAAGGAAGATGGTTCTTGGATAAGAAGGCAACATGGCTGGCTGGCAGTTTCTGACAGTCCTAAAGGATGAGGGATGTTCAGCTGCCATCTATTCTGGTGCATGGACATTGGCACGCTATTTATTCATCCGTTTCTTCAAGTCCATTATGCGACTTACATATTTGACGTATTCTTTCCACTGCTGCCACCACTGCATTGCGATGAGAAACCAGTTGTGTCCTTGTTGAAGGCCATGTCTGCTTTCACGTTCTAGCCAGCCTCTATGTCAAGAAAACAAAGGAAGAGATCAATGGTGCCACACTTAACAACACTTGTGCTTCACATCTACACGAGTGTTTCTCGACCTTGACAATGTTAAGATGGATGGACTTCAACTCCCAGAATTGAGCCAGCCTGGCTGGGGAATTCATTCCTAGCTGGCTGAGGAATTCTGGGAGTTGAATTGAATTGAATTTTATTATTTGTATGCCGCCCTTCTCCGGGAGGGACGGCGAACAACTCAAAAGGGGAAAAAGGGGAACATAGAACAGAATACAAATAATTAAAATAGCCAAGAATCACACAACCACACAAGTCGAGAGGGGAGGGGAACTCATCAACCCCAGGCCTGCCGGCAAAGCCAGGTTTTGACGGCTTTTCGGAAGGCCTGGAGAGAGGTGAGGGTCCGAATCCCTGCGGGGAGTTCGTTCCAGAGGGCCGGAGCTGCCACAGAGAAGGCCCTCCCCCGGGTAGTAGCCAGGTGGCATTGGCTAGTAGACGGAACCCGGAGGAGGCCAACCCTGTGTGATCTAATGGGTCTTTGGGAGGTAATTGGCAGCAGGCGGTCTCTCAAGTACCCAGATCCGATACCATGAAGGGCTTTATGTTACAAGTCCAGAAGTCTTAAAGTTGTCAAGGTTGAAGACCCCTGGTCGAAGGGACGCGGTGGTGCAGTGGCTTAATGATGCTGGAACTGCTGGCCAGAAATGATCCGCACTCCAATGGTTTGAGCCCAGTCCCACAAGATGGGGTAAGCTCCTGCTGTTTGCTCCCACACTCCTGCCTACCTAGCAGTTCAGTTTTTTAAACTGAATTGATTAGTTTTTCTTCTACTACTTTTTATTTCTTTTTATATACTAATGGATTAAGATTTTTTTCCTTTATTTTTACAATGCTGGACTGGATGGTTTTTTCCCCCCATTTAAGAAGATGTATATAAATACTGCATACTTGATTTAAAAATATGTGATTCGATATGAATTATAGGTGATGACTGTGGAAGGGATGCACAGAAGTTTTTGTAACCAACCGTCACACTTTCTACAATTTGTAATGGGAGATGGTTTTGTGTTTTTGTAGGTTTGTGTTCATTTAAAAATTAAAAAAAGGAGATAAATGGCTATCACTTCAATTGGAAAAATGTAGCCACGTTTGTGTACGCCGAGAGAGGAAGCCTGTGCTGGACCTGGCCAAATGCGACACAAAGCGAGACTGGCAGAGGAGCCCAGAAGAGCCAGCAACCTCAGGACTGCTAGTCAGCTGATGTAAGGTAGTTCGCCCCCTGCGGTGCACCAAGGATAGGTTGAACAAAATGAACTAGCAATTTAGGGTGCCAGGACTTCATCGTTATCTAGCATTTGTAGGTTTTCCGGACATTGTACACCATAGGCTAAATCAATAATATGACAAACACTGGTCTACAAAGTGTCTAACATCTTCTACATCAGTGGTCACCAACTGGTGGTCTGTGGGAAAATTGTAGTGGTCCGCAGAAAATACCTTCATGGTATTGGACCTGGGTACTTGAGAGACCGCCTGCTGCCAATTACCTCCCAAAGACCCATTAGATCACACAGGTTGGGCCTCCTCCGGGTTCCGTCTACCAGCCAATGCCATCTGGCTACTACCCGGGGGAGGGCCTTCTCTGTGGCAGCTCCGGCCCTTTGGAACGAACTCCCCGCAGGGATTCGGACCCTCACCTCTCTCCAGGCCTTCCGAAAAGCCGTCAAAACCTGGCTGTGTCGGCAGGCCTGGGGTTGATGAGTTCCCTTCCCCTCTTGATTGTGTGCTTGTTGGTTATTTTAAATGCTTGTATTTGTAGTTTTTGTGTTTCCCTTCCCCGCTTGGGTTTGTGAGCCGCCCTGAGTCCCGTTGGAAATAGGGTGGCATATAAATAAAACGAAACCTAAACCTAAACCTTATTTGCATTTTTTAATATTGCACCAAATCAGGGGTCCTCAAACTACGGCCCCTGGGCTGGATACATGCAACGAACGCTTGTGTTGCTGCAGAGAGTCTCCCCCTTGGGGGTCTTTTTGTGCAGGTCAGAGGGTGGCAGAAATTCCGACTTGGGGTCTGCTTCAGCCTCCTGGGGTGGGGCTTTGGGCAAAGGCTGGAGGGAAGCGCCGCTGATGGCAAAGAGCCGGAGGGCCTCGTTCCAGTGGGACTACATCATGGCTTGGAACTGGCTGACCATCTCAGCCCGCTGAGCCTCCAGGGCCCGATACCTGGCCTTGCACTCCCGCAGCTTTTCCTTCTGCTTGGAAACCCTATGCTTATAGTCCTTAGTGAGGTGCTTCTACTGAGCCTCCTTCTCGGTCAGATCCAATTTGAACTGAGCTGTGTTGCCAACTCTTTCTCATGGTGGCTGCTTAGCCTCCAACAACTGCTTCCTGTTGGGGCCCTAAGGAACCCGGGCGGGTGGGCAGGCGAGGAGTGGCGAGTAGCGGCTGGCAAGGTGGCCCTTGACATGAATGACATCCAAGTTCGCCACACCCACCCAGTCACATGACCACCTTGCCATGCCCACCCAGCCATTAGGCGGATCATATTATGTTCCGCAGCATTTAAAATTATGAATTGAGTGGTCCCTGAGATCCGAAAGGTTGGGGAATCTTGTTCTAGATTGTCTTGGATGAAGCTTACTTTAGGAAACAAAATTTTAGGGGCATTCATAACAAATTTGCAAGCCATTGTCAGAATGAAGCTGTCAAATAATGGTTTCTGAAACAGCAACCATGTTAGCCAACATCAATGCCTTCCTCACAAATGTATTACTTTCATATTGAATTGAATACTTTAGTAGCCAAATGTGATTAGACAGACAAGGAATTTGTCTCTGGTGCAGCGGCTCTCAGAGTAACAGAATAAGGATAAATAGTAATGGGAGCAAGAGGGAGGAGTGAAGATGATACCAAAAAGGATAAGTAATAATATTACAGCCATACTATATGGGTAAATGCAGTGGTACCTCGGTACTCATTGTTAGATGGTTCCAGGAGGCGCAATGAGTACCAAAAACAATAGAATAGAATAGAATAAACAGAGCTGGAAGGGACCTTCGAAGTCTTCTAGTCCAACCCCCTGCTTAAGCACGAGACCCTATACCATTTCAAACAAACGGTTGTCCTTTTTTTTTTAAACTTCCAATCTTGGAGAATTCACAATTTCTGGAGGCAAGTTGTTCCACGGATTAATTGTTCTCACTATCAGGAAATTTCTCCTTGGTTCTAGATTGCTTCTCTCCTTGATTACTATCCATCCATTGCTTATTATCCTGCCTTCAGGTGGTTTGGAGAATAGATTGACCCCCCCCCTCTTCTTTGTGGGAGCCCCTTAGATATTGCAGATATCTGCCCTCTTTCTAATAAGGAATTATTTTCCCATAAGGAATAATGTAGCAAAGTCACAAAGGTAGCCGACACTGACAAATTCTAACTTGAGTATTGAACAAACGATGAGTGCTGGGGACAAAAGGTTTGTGTCAAAATGCATTGAGTGCCAAATTCGATGAGTTTCACAGCAGTTGAGCACCAGGGTACCAATGTACACATACACACTGGATATAATTCGCCTGGCTAAATTCCATTGCATCAAAATTAACAATATTATCAAGAATCATAGGACTGTATCAATATAGTTTGGGGACAGAGTAGGAAATGTAATCAGGAGAAATTCATAGGGTACAGAAAGTGGTATTTATGTTGTTCAGAGTGACCATTTGCAAGATAGCGATTACAAAGGCATCCGGCACTGACGAGATAATTAACATATATAGCCAAATAAAATCTTCCTCCTGGTTCAGGAACTAGTAATCTGACTGAATTTCTTGACAATTGTGCTCTTTTAATTACAATAGGTTGGTAGCTGGAATGGAGAGAAAGGGTTTTTTTTAAATCATGTATCTGCCCATTAGCCCGGTAGTGTCAGAATGCCATTGTTAGATCCTTTAACAAATAATTGTTTAAAGTGAACCTTGACAATAGAATTAATTCTAGCTGCCCTTTGTGTATTCCATTTCAATTCTGACCTCAGTTTCCAATCCCCATTTATCATGCTTTGTGAGAGAGAGGGAGGGAGGGAGGGAGGGAGGGAAGGAGAGAGAGAAGAGAGAGAAAAAGAGAGAAAGAGAAAGAGGAAAAGAGAAAGAGAAAAAAGGGAGAAGAGAGAGAGAAAGAAAGAGGGAGGGAGGGAGAGGGAGAGACTGAGACTTTGCTAAAAGTTCCCCTTGATATTTCTTTCCAAGAATTTCCCCCAAAAATTGTGCATTTTTTTTTAAAAAAACCAATCAATCTCAATCTCAAGTGGCTGGCTCTCATGGTTGAAGGCAACTTGGTGGTCCTACAATGCTTAAATGTTGAGGTTGGCCACAGAGTTGAGAACTTTAATGAGACTCAAATATTGCAGCTTTAATTCGGGGGGGGGGGGGGAGGGAATCCTCAGGGATTTCAAAGCTAATTTGTTCCATGACATCTCCTGACATCTCCACTTGGCTTTGAGAGGAGGCAATAGCAATAGCAATAGCAGTTAGTTAGACTTATATACCGCTTCATAGGGCTTTCAGCCCTCTCTAAGCGGTTTACAGAGTCAGCATATTGCCACCAACAATCTGGGTCCTCATTTTACCCACCTCGGAAGGATGGAAGGCTGAGTCAACCCTGAGCCGATGAGATTTGAACAACTGAACTGCAGAACTGCAGTCAGCTGAACTAGCCTGCAGTGCTGCATTTAACCACTGCACCACCTCGGCATTCAGTGTTCCACATATACAGGTAGTCCTCAACTTATAACCAAGTATTTTAATGCTTAGATCTGGCCACGGGGCACCCTGGAAACAGCGAAGGACCAGCCCGCAGTGCCTCTGCCAGTGAAAACGGGCTCCCGATCTCCGTTTTTGGCTGAGACGGCCTCCTGCAATCCTCTGCTCTGTTTTTGCTGGCAGAAGGTTGCAGGAGGCCGTACCAGCAGAAAATGGAGATTGGGAGCCCATTTTCACTGGCAAAGCATCCAGGCCACCATAGGTGTCCCTGACACGTGACATCAAGCTGGCCACGCCCACCATGGCCCCTGGCCCCCCAAAGGTCAAACTCAATGAAATCGAGTTTGACACACCTGATCTAGTTGAACCCCTCTCTCTTGATCCCAATCTGGAGAAAGCACATTAAGTCCTGATGCATCTTATTTCTGCCAAGCACTTGATTGGTGGAAACCGAAGAAGTTACCTTGCTTAAGTCCTTTGCTCCAAAACGCACCTCTTATTTTAAGCTAGGAAAAAGTCCCTGGAATTCATTTGAAAGGTGATGTCAGAAGATCAAACATACCTAATGATTTGCCCTTCATCTCCTGGAGTGGCAGGTCTTAAACCTAAGACTATATGGCACACCTAGAAAAAAAAGAGATGGGAGTGGAAAAGGGAAAGTGAGAAAAATTACTTGCATCAGACAAAAGGACATAAAGTTAACAAGCTATTATTCCTGGTCCGATAATGTTTTGTCAGAATATTCATGAACTGGAATAGGACATGGCAACTGGGTCAGCCAATGGGAACTATTTGGTGACTGAGAGCCATGCCAGACACCTCGGAGCCTGGGAGTGGCTTACCTATGTAGCTCTGAGTCTGTGCAAGAGAACTAATGTAGTCTGCTCTGAACTCTGAACTGAAAAAAATCTCTCCTCTCTACCACATTGGAAGAATCTGTTGTTGGGATTGTACATTTATTCATGTGTTATTATGTATATAAAGAAGTTAATGAATCCAGCCGAATCAGTTATGTGTGTGTGCTTTCTGGATGTGGTTTCTACTGCACTCTGACATCTTTGAACATCTACTTTCTATAGGTAGCGACTCAATTTACAACCACAATTAAGCCTAACATTTCTGTTGCTAAGCAAGGCAGTTGTTAAGTGAGTTTTTGCACTGTTGTGAAGTGAATCACCACAGTTGTTAATTTAGTAACATGGCTGTGAAGTGAACCTGGCTTCTCCATTGACTTTGCTTGTCAGGAGGTTGCAAAAGATGAATCATGTGACCCTGGGACATGGCAATCATTGTAAATACTGTATGAGCCGGTTGCCAAGCATCTGGATTTTAATCGTGTGACCATAAAGGCATGGCAAAACAAACCCATCAGGGAAAGATTCAGCAGTCCACCTGCATTTAAAAGACAAAGGCCACTCTTCTGAAGTCAGCGAAGTCCACCTTTTGGACAGAGAGGACCACTGATTTGAAAGACGGGGTCAAAAAGGCCATCTAGCTCAAAACTGAACTGAACAGCATTCTCTCAACAGAGGGGACTGTAGGACATCATCAATCTACAACACAGTCCTTTCAGCAGTTCCAAGAAGCAGTTCAACACCCATTTGCACCACTCAGGTGAGCCTGAGACACAGATAAACCTCCAAGGGCCTCTGCAGAAGAGCTGAAGAAGCTTCTTGGATGAGAAGCGAAACATCTTCAAAGAAAAACCAGAAAGTCCAGCTGCCTCTTGGGAAAAAAAGCACCATGACCTCGATGGCTGAGCATCTCCATAGACATTTCTCTGAAGACATTTCGCTTCTCCTCCAAGAAGCTTCTTCAGCTCTGACCGGATGGTGGGGAATGGAAGGATTTATATTCCTTGCAGTCACGTTGGTCATTTGCATCATTTCAGAGGGTCGTTTGAGGATACCTGGAGGTTTATCTGTGTCTCCAGGCTCACCTGAGTGGTGCTCCCGGTGCCTGTAGTCTGCAATTCCCCTCTCTCTTGGAAATCCATTCCTACTCCCAAAACCATTCAAAGGGGGTTCATTCCAAATTGTAAACCACCAGGTGACCTCAACGTCAGTGCAAAGCAGGCAGGTAAATCCAAGGCCTGCCTCCCCTTGGAGGTTTGGGCTTGCAGGAAACGTACCTGAAAAAGCAGGTTGAGAAATTCATTGGCAAGGGCACTCTTCACACTCCAGATCTGATAATCCTCAAGGGTGAGATGTCCAAGCTGAAGGGGGGAGGAAGGAAGGAAAATCAATAGGGTTTTTCCCCCCAAAGGGTTTGCTCAATGAGGTTTCTCTCTCTCCCCACCTCTCCCTCTTTCCCCCCTCACTCCCTCTTCCCACCTCTTCCCCCTCTCCCTTTCTCTCCCTTTCCATCTCCTTCTCTCTTCCCCTTCTCTCCATCTCCCTCTTATCCCTTCCCTCTCTCCTTCTTTCCACCACTCTTCCCATTCTCTCCCCTCTCTCTCTCCCTCTCCCCACCTCTCTTCCTCCCGCTTTCCTCTCTCCCTCTCCCTTCCTCTTCTCCTTCTCTCCATCTCCCTCTCTTATCCCTTCCCTCTCTCCTTCTTCCCACCTCTCTTCCCATTCTCCCCCTCTTTCTCTCTCCCTCTATCTCCTCCTCTCTTTCTCTTCCCCCCTCCCCCTGCCTTCTCTTTCCCCCTCTCCCCCTCTCTTTCTCTCTCCTTCCTACATCTATCCCTTTCCCTCCCTCCCTCTTTCCCCTCTCCCTCTCTTCTCTTCCCCCCCTCCCGCCCTCTACCTCTCTCCCCCCCCTCTCTCTCACACACCTACCATTTCTCCCATGCAAAATGAAATGGATATTTTAAGGAAAATAAAGAAAAGCTTTGGCCAAAAATCAATCCATTCTATCTGCAGATCTGAAGCTGGTTTTGATCAATTAATAGTCACGATTTCCCTGGAGAATCACAGATCCGCAACTACTCTCAATAATTTTGATTTTTCTCAGGGAAACTATCCATCCACATTTTTTCTAGCTGGAAGCCATGTCAGTTAAACAGGTTTTTTTTAAGTAAAGTTTTTTTAAAAAATTTTTTCCTGAAAATAAAATACAAAATATAGATTTAAAAAAAAAAAAAAACCAACAAGATTTGCAAAGAAGACACAAAAAGGAGAAGAAAAAAGGGTATATTGCTGATGTAAAATTAATAATAAATACATAACCTCCACCCTGGTTGAATGCTGATGCTCAAACAAATCTAATCAGTTTCTCCTCCTCGCACTGCAGGTTGGCAAATAGTTATACATTTTCCTGCTGCGCTTGCTAAATTACTATTTACATCACACTCCCTTAACCCATATTTCAAATATACAAATCTATTGTCTGTCAATCAAGTTGACGCAATGCCATTTGAACAGGTTTTATGTAGACTGGCTGTCACAATGGAAGATAAGTTCCACTGAACTATGATCAGGGCCAGATTTTATGGATGATGGTGTGTTTCAAGGGAACTATTCCCGCTGAAATTTTGGGGTTGTTTTCCAGGACAAAAGTAACTGGTTGACTATTATCTGAAATTGAAAAATTGTGGAATTAAAAAAAGGGGGGGGGGTGTGTTTTGATGCTTTAATATCTTTAATTGCTCTCCATCTTCTTCTTGTTGTACCACCTCCGTCATTGGACGTTGGCGATGATGTTGGCCATCCTATTTTAATCAACAGCGGCATGAAAAAGTGCTGTTGAGTTTTGTCCAAATCAGTCCCTTAGATTTTGAAGCCATTTAGGTTCTTCTTTTGCTTTGATCTCATTTGCTTTCAATCTTAATTAAGTGAAATATGGTGTATTTCTCTGGGTGTCGCATCATATGTCCCAAATATTCTGACTTTCGTTTTTTTATGCTTTTGATAATTTCCCTTGGCTTTCCCAGGCTGCTTATCACCGCCTCACTTCTGATTTTGTCAGCTCTCCTTCAGCAATAGCAGTAGCACTTAGGCTTATATACCACTTCACAATGTTTTACATGCCTCTCTAAGCAGTTTACAGTCAGTCTATGGCCTCCAACAATCTGGGTCCTCATTTGACCAACCTTGGAAGGATGGAAGGCTGAGACAAGCTTGAGCCAGTCAGGATCGAACTCCTAACGGTGGGCAGAGTTAGACTGTAATGTTGAATTCTAACCACTGTGCCATCGCTGCTCCTAACCTTTCTCATATTCAGGAGCTTAGGAGAATGTTAGTAGAACAGTGAAAGCCCAGCAGATGGAATGAACCAATTTTTAAAACATATTTAACAATAACTGTTCTCTAATTTTACTACGGGGTAAAAACGATGAGTATAATTGCATCCATTAGCTCAATGGATTTCTGCCACCGTATACAGTAGGTAATCTACTTCTTAATCTTCTTCTTCTTCATCATCATCATCATTATTTATATTTTGTTTTATTTTTTTATAGTGTGTGTGTGTATAATATTATATATGTATGTTCCAGCATAACTCTGGAACACCTTAAGCAATTTCAACCAAGCTTTTTACACAGATGACACCCTCTGGAAAAAAATACTGGGGGGGGGGGGGGAGAGACACCCCTGGTGTGTGTGTTTGTGTGGGGCGGGAGAGAGACACCCCTAGTGTGTGTGTGCGTGCGTGCGTGTGTGTGCGTGCATGCGTGTGTGTGTGTGTGTTTTGCAGCATAACTCTGGAATGCCTGGCCTTTAAGGAGAGTGAAATAGGAGGGAGACGGGGAACCCCCTGCAGGGTAAGGCTGAGGAGTATGGTCAGTTCTTGGCGGACAAAGTTGCTCGGTTTCGATCAGAACTGGACTCCACCCCCGCAGATCCAGCCGAGACACAGGGGAATAACTTGGTAGACCATCTCTGGGTTGAGTTTCAGGATGTTGCCTCCGGGGATGTGGACAAGGCTATGCGAGCTGTGAGTTCCTCCACCTGCATACTGGACCCGTGTCCCTCTTGGCTGACTGCCAACAGCAGAGAGGTGACACGAGGCTGGATCCAGGCGGTTGTTACCGCCTCTCTTCGGGAGGGACACCTCCCCACCGCGCTTAAGGCGGCGGTGGTGAGGCCCCTCCTGAAGAAACCGTCCTTGGATCCAGCAGTTCTTAATAACTATCGTCCAGTCTCCAACCTCCCCTTTGTGGGGAAGGTTGTTGAGAAGGTGGTGGCCTTACAGCTTCAGCGTACCTTGGAGGAAGCTAACTATCTTGACCCCTTCCAGTCTGGCTTCAGGCCCGGTTACAGCACTGAAACCGCTTTGGTCGCATTGACCGATGATCTCTGGAGAGCCAGAGATGGAGGCTATGCGTCCATCCTGGTTCTCCTTGACCTCTCAGCGGCTTTCGATACCATCGACCATGGTATCCTTCTGCGACGACTGCGGGAGGTGGGGGTGGGCGGCACTGTTTTACAGTGGTTCTCCTCCTACCTCTCGGACAGGTCGCAGTCGGTGTTGGTGGGGAGGGAGAGATCGTCCCCGAGGCCCCTAACCTATGGGGTGCCGCAGGGCTCGGTTCTGTCCCCCCTGCTATTTAACATATACATGAAACCGCTGGGCGAGATCATTCGGAGGCACGGGATTAAGTACCACCAATATGCGGACGATACGCAGTTGTATCTGTCCGCCCCGTGCCAACTCAATGAAGCGGTGGACGTGATGAACCGGGGCCTTGAGGCTGTTAAAGACTGGATGAGAGCTAACAAACTGGTGCTCAACCCGGAAAAGACCGAGTGGCTGTTGTGTTTTCCTCCCAAAAATTCGGCTAACGTTCCATCAATCAGGCTGGGGGGGCAAAATCTATACCCCTCAGACAGGGTCCGCAACTTGGGAGTCCTCCTGGATCCACAGCTGAGTTTTGACCACCATTTGTCGGCTGTGACCAGGGGGGCATTTGCCCAGGTTCGCCTGGTGCGCCAGTTGCGGCCCTACCTGAACCGGGAGGTTCTCACAACAGTCACTCAAGCCCTTGTGATCTCTAGGCTGGAATACTGCAATGTGCTCTACATGGGGCTGCCCTTGAAGAGCATCCGGCGACTTCAGCTAGTTCAGAACGCGGCCGCGCGAGTGATCATGGGCGCACCACGGTTCGCCCATATAACACCGATCCTCCATGAGCTGCGCTGGCTACCTGTTGATCGTCGGGTGCACTTCAAGGTCTTACTTACCACCTATAAAGCGCTCCATGGTAGTGGATCTGGCTATTTGAGAGACCGCCTCCTGCCAATTACCTCCCTGCGTCCCAGCAGATCGCACAGAGTAGGCCTCCTCCGAATTCCATCCGCCAGTCAGTGCCGACTGGCGACTACGCGGAGGAGAGCCTTCTCAGTTGCAGCTCCGACACTATGGAACAACCTCCCCGTGGAGATCCGTACCCTCACCACAGTCCAGGCCTTCCGCACAGCCCTCAAGATCTGGCTATCCCGTCAGGCCTGGGGATAGGATTATTCTCACCCCGCCCGAATGTTGAGTGAATGTTGTGTTTTTATGGTTAATTTCTTTTATTCACGTTTCTTTTTCTTTTAAGTCTTGTCTTGCACTCCCTTCCCCCCATTGTTGTAAGCCGCCCTGAGTCCCCTCAGGGAAAAGGGCGGCATATAAATGTTCAATAAAATCTAAATCTAAAAATCTAAAATGTGGCATCCTAGAGGGGCAATTGTTTGTGATGTCATGGAAGGCGCAAGTGAGAGCCTGGGCCATTAAGGAGAGCGAGTGCAGCATCCTAGAGCAGCAATTGTTTGTGATGTCAGTTCCTTCACAGCTTCTTCTGGAAAGCCAGCCATGACGTTCGCCCTCAGGTGGACCAATGGGGAAGTGCCTGATGGATTTGGGACAAAGTTCCAGGATCGTAGACAGGGCAGGAAAGAGGAGCGCATGGGAGGGGGAAGGGAGAGGGCAGGAATAATGGGCATGGGAGTAGGGGGAAGAAAAGCCCCTCTCAATGGCTCCCTGTCAGACAAATGCTTTGACATCTATAAATAACTGGGCAATGCCAGGTCATCACCTAGTGTTGAATAAACGAAAAGCAAATACCGTATTTTTCGGAGTATAAGATGCACCGGAGTATAAGACGTAGCAAAGTTTTGAAGAAGAAAATCTAAAAAAAAAGTTTTTGCACTTTGCAAACCTCCCAAAAACGGCCTGTTTTTTTTGCAAAAATGGGACTATTTCCCCTCCCAAAAAGGCATGAATAGCTTTTAGGGAGCTTGCAGAATGCTCCTGGGGTGGGGGTGGGGCAAAAGGGAGCAAAAAACAGCCCGTTTTTCATTTTTAAAAAGGGCATGGATAGCCTTTAGAAAGTTTATAGAGTGCTCCTGGGGGCTGGGAGGAGAGTAAAATTTTTGCCCTCCCCAGCCCCTAGAAGCCCTCTGAAAGCCTCCTAAAGGCTCTGCAGGGCCATTTTGGTGAAGGGGGCAAGGTTTCGGGAGGCAAAAAATGCTGTATTCAGTGTATAAGACGCACCCAGATTTTCAACCTCTTTTTGGAGGGAGTAAGGTGCGTCTTATATTCCGAAAAATACGGTAAATGATCTTTTAATGCTTTTTATCCTCTTCCACTTCTTTTTGGAAAGGATACCATGCAAATCAATTTCACAGTAAAGAGACCTTCCATGCACAAGTTAACTCAGCAGCTCACTCTCACCATGGTCCAATTCAGAGGGAAATTCAGTTTCTTGAAGCTATTTCTGCACTGCTTTCTCGAGTCGCACTCATGTATAATGAGATCCATGTGCCTTTTCTTACCTTGGTAGTGTCATGTGACTTTAGAATATCTTCTACAATATCAGGCAAATTCATGTGCAGCTCCTGGGGGAGGGGGGGGGAAGAGAAGAACAGGAAGATCCCATGAAAGTTAAGAACATTATTCCGAGGGTAATTTTGGTCTATGGATATAGACCCCCAAAAGTAAGAACACTGAGTTGAATCCATACAGTGTAGATTTGCTAAAATCAATGTGCAGCATTGCTCAATTAGTAGCAAATGGATCTGTCCCACTGATTTTAGCTGGTCTGATCCATGACAGATCAAATCTGGAATTCAGACTGTCTGATTTTATGGACCTTCTGGACAATTGGTTTCCAATTGTCCAGCAGGTTGTACAATTCTCCAGAAACATGCAGCCAACATGGCCCATTTTGGGCCTGGAACACCTACTGCACCAACCTGGAAGCCAAAACAAGGTGCGGGGCGCATATACGAGGGACGTGTGCGCATGTGTGTGTTTGTGAGGGGGTGCATGCGCAGGGAGCCCTCACATTGCATTTTGGGGTTGTACACGCTTTGGGCACTCTGTACCAAAAAGGTTAGCCATCACTGCCCTAGGGAGATACACCTGGTGGGACCCAGAAGAAGGGCCTTCTCTGTGGTGGCTCCCCCTCTCTCTGGAACATCATTTCCCCAGAGATTAGAATGGCCCCCACTCTAATATTCTCCCAGAAGGCGCTGAAGACCTGGTTCTGCCAGCGGGCCTGGGGAACCCAGAGCAGGATGGAGGCTATTAAATGGCTAGTATGAATGTGTGTTGTGTGTCAGAGTTCCAAATAGCATCCAAAAGTAAATCGGAGTCCAAGGCAAAGTATTGCTCAAAATTCCAATTTATTAAGAAATCCATGTTGGCACATCTGGGAAAACCCGAATCTGAAAGCTTCCTGGTTTTCTCCACCCAGTTGAAAGTTCAAGATCTTGCCCCCACACCCATAAGTCCATCCCATGGTCCAATCTTCCACTGCCATGCTGGCAGTTCCACCCATCCATTCCCAGTCAGGTGCCGAGGTGCAGAGACAAAGGATGACCTTGGTTTTCTAGAAAGAATTTCGTTGTGGCTACATAGTATGTGACTCCATACAATCCCCCCTCCCATTTTCCCACAATAGAAAATGCATATGGCTGCAGGCCTGACATTTTTATTATTACTTTTTCCTTTTATTCTTCTTATTTTTTTTATATGCTGTTTTTATATCCTTGCAAGCTGCCTTGAGTTGCCATGTGCGAGTTGGCGGCGATATAAAATTTCCAAATAAATAAATAAACAAGTTTACAAAAACCAATCCACAAGAGAACCAGTCAGCTGCTCAGAATTTAAATATAGCTCCAAATCAACAACCAATCACACCACCAACTGATCACACAGGCCCACGAGACATTTATAAGTTGTATGTTTATGTTTTGTATGTTTATTATACTTGTACAGGGCGGGGCATAACCTTTTCCTAGGGGGTCACAGTAAGATCGACAGCAGTTTACAACTTTCGCGACACCTCATTTTAAAGCCCATAAAAAACTGAATTGAATGAGCTATTAAATGTTAAATTTGCTTTAAGAATGGCTGGAAAATTCGATTCGGAAGAACAAAGGATCATTGACAGAATAAAATGCATTGCCTTTCGAGAGGCTCGCGATGCTGGAGCGACGTTTATCAATCGAAAATGGATTGCAAACAAATTGAAACGTCATCCGGATTGGGTTACTGATAATTGGAACAAAACAGCCCAAGAATGTTTCACAAAATTTGGAGAAGGGCGTCCTCTGCAACTGTCCCAAGAAAGCAAAGCCATCATTGCAACTGGCAGTCGCAAACAACGAAAAGGAAACCGAAAAGTGGCCCAAGAAATCCTTCAAATTCGTGGAAAACGAGTTGATCAAAGGACAATCGGCCGATATCGAGAACGAGAAGGTTTGAAGCCATTCCACGTCATTTGCAAACCATTGAAAACTCAAACACACGTTCAAGATCGGCTTTGGTTGTGCGATTGGTTGTCTGAATGGACCGAGGAAGATTTTCTTCATTTGGCGCCATCTGACGAATTCTTCGTTTATGCCATTCGAAAACCGAATTTCCAGAACGATCGAATTTGGGCTAAAGACGTCGACGACATCGCCAAACATGAACGATATCGACAAATCGTTCGCAATCCGACTTGCATCGGGATTTTCGTCATTTTCACAGCCAGGAAACTGCATTGGGTTTTGAAGGATAAAGGGGAATCCTGGGATGGCAGTTATTTCCGTGAGAAAATTTTATTGGAGAATGTCATTCCATTTCTCAGTGATCCAGACAATGTCTTGGTGGTTGGTGAGGCTGTCTTTCTTCATGACAAAGCTCCTTGCATGCGTGCAAATGCGACTCAGCAATTGTTAAAGGAAAACAATGTCGAATTTTGGGGCAATGACGTCTGGCCGGGAAATTCGCCAGATCTCAATCCGGCAGAGAACATTGGGGCCATAATTAAGGATGAAGTGGAAGCTCTGATGATTCAGGAGCAAGGTCAAAATCGATATTCGGTTGAAACTTTGAGAATGAATTTGGAAACTGTGTTGAAAAATCTGGAAAATCGAACGGAACTGTTTGAAGATTTGTTGTGTTCTTATCCACCTCGTTTGAATGCTGTTCGAAGGGCTAATGGTGGTCATACTGACTATTAAATCGTGTCAATAAACTCAGTTTTTGATGGGCTTTCGAATGGTGTATGAATTATTTGTGTTGTTATTACAAGTGTTGCTGTGACCCCCTAGGAAAAGGTTATGCCCCGCCCTGTATGCCGCCCTATTCCCGAGGGACTCAGGGTGGCTAACAAACAAGTGGGGAAGGGGGAAATACAAAAAACAAACAAGACAGAAACAAAATATACAAAACAGATTAAAAGCTACACAACAGCCACAACAATTCAAGTGGGGCTAGGAACTCATCAGCCCCAGGCCTGCCGGAACAGCCAGGTCTTGACGACTTTGCGGAAAGCCGGAAGGGTGGTGAGGGTCCGAATCTCCACGGGGAGATCGTTCCAGAGGGCCAGAGCAGCCACAGAGAAGGCCCTCCCCCGAGGGGTCGACAGTCGACATTGGCTAGCTGATGGTATTCGGAGGAGGCCTAATCTGTGGGATCTAATTGGTCGTAGATCAGTTAAAGAGGAACAGGACAAGACAATCCTACTGATGTACTGACCTAGTGTGGTAACGAAATGTTCAGAAAGTAAATTGAAAGAAGCTTGGAGAGCAAACCACTGGCAAAATGGGCAGTCCTTGTTTAGTTAATATTAATGTTTTTCAAATATTTTTTAATTGTCTTACATGCCATTTTAAGTATACATTACATAATTGTTATTCTTCTTTATGTTTATCATTCTTATACATTTATTATTTCATTTAATAGGTTATAATATACAGTTTGAGTTGCTTTATTTACCATCCCTTCCTCCTGTTGTAACACCACCTTGTTTTCCCTTTCTTTTCTCCCTCCCTCCCTCCTTTCTCTACTTTCTTCCTCCTCTCCTTCCCCTTCCTTCTTCCATTACCTTTCTCCTACTCCTACTCTTCCTCTTCCCCTGCCTACCCTCTCTCCTTCTCCTTCTCTCTCTTCCATCTTCCTCTCCTTCTCCTTCCTTCTTCCCTTCCCTTTCTTCCTCTTCCCCTTCCCCTTCCCCTTCCCCTTCCTACCCTCTCTCCTCTTTCTCCCCCTTCCATCCTCCTCTCCTTACCCTTCCTTCTTCCCTCACCTTTCTTCCTATTCCTTTTCCTACCCTCTCTCCTTCTCTTTCTCTCCCTTCCATCCTCCTCTCCTTACCTCTTTCTCCTTTCCCCCCATCTTCCTTTCATTCTCTCCTCCGCTCTCTCTTTCTTTTCTATTATTGTAGGTGTCTCTTTCAGATCTCAGTTTATGTTTCCTTGGGATGGTATTTCCGCAAACCCAAATATAACTTGATATCATTTCTTATTAATATTTAATTAATATTTAGTTAATATTAATGTTGAATGCCACTTACTGGAATGTTATCAATACGATTATCTTTCCAAACTTCTAGAAGGGCCACGACCATTTCTTCAAGTTCAACCTTAGACAAAACTCCGTCTCGATCAACGTCGAAAACCTTGAAGCAAACTGAAAGAGACAGAAATGGTTATTCTAACAGAACTAAACAGCTGATGATGACTAAAAAGATTTTAAAGGCTGAGATGAAACCAAAACTGGATGGGTTTTTTTTGGAACTTATGGATAGTTGATTAAAAAAGATGTAAAAGACTGGTTTTATATGCGGGAACTGCAGCAAGATTCTCGTTACGCACAAAGATGAAAAAATGCTGAAAATGCCCATAATGAAGGAATGGATTGGGAAGATGGCAGAATTAGCAGAGAAGGCAAAAATTGACCTGTTTGGCCAAGGATCAAACAATATTTTTTACAATAGGCTGGAAACCCTTGATGGACTTTTTGCTGACAATGGGGGGAAAAAATCAAATGATGATTTCAAGATTTGACCATTGGGGGGGGAAAAGATTGAATAGGGGGCTGAAGGGATCATTGTAATGTTAAGGAGCGATAAGGGATAATCAGTTTGCTTACAACTGCTTTAAACTGCTTCTTTTATTTATTTGTTTGTTTATTTTATTTTGATTCATCTGGCTGAGTCTGCAATGAACCACGCTAATAGTCATCTTGAGATTTTACTATTTCTCTACATCATTTTCATTTCTAGGCTGCTGCTTTTAACTTAATTCTTTTTTTTAAAAAAAAGTATGCTTTTAATAGGATGATGAACTGCTGTGAAGAAATCCTACATTTTAAAAAGCAGATCTATCTATCTATCTACCTATCTACCTATCTACCTACCAGTGGTGGGTTGCTCATCCCGTTCCAACCGGTATAGTTGGAACGGGGCCGGCGGCGTCCTCGTGCACGCACGCAGTTCATGCATGCGTCTTAGCGCCTGCGCGATGCTCTAGCTGCTCGTGAAGAATCGCGCAGGCACTGTATGTGCCATGCGCCTGCGTGGAAGTGCAGAAACCTTCAAAGACTGGTAAGGAGCGCGGGCAGGTGCGTGGGCCCTTCGGCGTTCCCGGAAGTTACTTACTTCCGGGTTCACCGACCAACCGGTCCGCGCAGACCGCCGCGGACCGGTTGAAACCCACCCCTGCTACCTACCTACCTACCTACCTACCTACCTACCTACATACATAAATACATACATACATACATACATACATACATACATACATATCCATCCCTGTTCTAGTCTAACCCTCTGTCAAGGCATGAGCCTTATACCATCCCAGCTAAATGGTTGTCCAATGTATTTTTGCAACTCTCCAGTAACGGAGCACGGGCAAGCTCAGGAGGCAAGCTATTCCATTGATTAATTGTTCTCGCTGGCAAAAAATATAAAATTGTCCTTATTTCTATGCGGCAAATTTTCCCAAAGCCAGTGCTCATGCTGAAGCGCATGTCTTTTGGGAAACCAACTCTCAAATATAAGATGAGTGGAATTTATGGATGGGCTCCGAGCTGGCCTTAACTCCTTCTGTGATTTTATTGCTTTTATGACCTGGAAATGTCAAAGTGTCTGTGTGGCACACACAAACGCCGACACAAACATGTGGTATACTCCCCCCACCCCCAAAGAGGTTGACATTAGCTGTTTTTTTCCTCCTGGGTACGTAGAATAGTGTTTTTTGACTTCCACAATTTTATGATGAGAGGATTTCAATTCCCAGAATTCCCCAGCCAGCATGCATTCTGGGAGCAAGCTGGCTGGGGAATTCTGGGAGTTGTAGTCCACTCATCTCAACAACATTGTTTAGGTTGAGAAACACAGTGATTTAGAGATGGATCAGTCTTGGCTCTATAAGGATAATATGTAAAAACAGAGGGGAGTTTATTACCTGCACATTTTTCCTCCTTTTTTTTTAGGAAAAAAAGAAGCTTCTGATATCTGCCTCCCTAATCTGCATTTTTTAAGGCTTCTGTGTGTCCATTCCCCCCTTTATTATTATTCTTTCTTTTATTGGGGCATGCACATATTAAGGAAATATAATCTCCCAAATGATGGTTTTGGAATGAGGGCTTTTAAAAGCTAATTCCTAATCATCTTCCAGCTCTATTAATTCAATATATTATTATGAGTTACTCTCATTTGATGTCAATTACAATCAATTTTTCTGGAAGAGGTTGTCTGGTTCACTGGTAGTCGATAAACGCTGCCCCCCACTTTTTGGGGGGAGGGAGCTGGATTTTAATTTCTCTTTAATAAAATATTTATAAGCGCAAACAGTTAGCTCCGTTTACGGCATTGATATTTGTGTCTAGGTGAATGGAGCATGTGGAGAGCTTGTGTGCTGCAAATGCCAATATTTGCTCTTTGGAAAAAGAAGAGTAAACAGATTATATCGTTTATTGCATCTCTGGTGCTGGTGTATTTCGGTCCCTTCGCTCTTGGAAATAGATTTCCTCCCTCTAATGGAGGCCACTCTTCAGAAAAGTCTCCTGTGACTCCTTTTAACGATGCCCTGTTTGCAGCTATTCCCTCCCACAAATTTTCCAGTGTCTGCACTAAACTCTAGATAGCATCTATAACACTCCATTCTTCTATTTTCCCTATAATAACAACAACCCAGCTTCATCTCTAGCTGGCTGGGCTGAGCGAGAGAAATTGGGCCAAAGTTACCCAGTAGCTTTCAAGCCTAAGGCAGGACTAGATTGGCCCAAAATCACCCAATGACTTTCATGTCTAAGACTGGACTAGAACTCACCGTCTCCTGCTGATTGGCCCAAAGTTACCCAGCAGCTTTCAAGCCTACAGCAGAACTAGAACTCACCATCACCTGGTGATTGGCCCCAAATCACCCAATGACTTTCATGTCTAAGACTGGACTAGAACTCACTGTCTCCTGCTGATTGGCCCAAAGTTACCCAGCAGCTTTCAAGCCTACAGCAGAACTAGAACTCACCATCACCTGGTGATTGGCCCAAAATCACCCAATGACTTTCATGTCTAAGGCTGGACTAGAACTCACCGTCTCCTGCTGATTGGCCCAAAGTTACCCAGCAGCTTTCAAGCCTACAGCAGAACTAGAACTCACCATCACCTGGTGATTGGCCCAAAATCACCCAATGACTTTCATGTCTAAGACTGGACTAGAACTCACTGTCTCCTGCTGATTGGCCCAAAGTTACCCAGCAGCTTTCAAGCCTACAGCAGAACTAGAACTCACCATCACCTGGTGATTGGCCCAAAATCACCCAATGACTTTCATGTCTAAGACTGGACTAGAACTCACCGTCTCCTGCTGATTGGCCCAAAGTTACCCAGCAGCTTTCAAGCCTACAGCAGAACTAGAACTCACCATCACCTGGTGATTGGCCCAAAATCACCCAATGACTTTCATGCCTAATGCGGGACTAGAACTCATCCTCTCCTGGTGCATCGAACCGGCAGAAATGCCATCAAAAACCCACCCCAGCTGCGTATGCGTGAAAGTGATCTGTGTGGCCATTTTCCAGGGATGAGACGGTGAGAGTGAGGGATGCTAAGCCGAACCTGGGAGCGACTGTAATCCCTGAAGGGGAGCCTGGGAAGCCTCCTAGCCATACTCACACTTCTGCCGTTCCGCCAGTGGCCCCCTGCAGCACGCCGAGAGTCCGCACGAGATTTCCTTGAAGTCGATGTGATTGTCGCGGTTTTCATCAAAGGCGTTAAACAGGCCTGCAAAGGGTCCCAAAGCAGCAGGCTGAGTTTGTTTCAGTTATAGGCAGCGCTCAGATGTTCAATCAAATCATGGTTTTCATTAGCTGAGATTTACAGGTAGTCCTCAACTTACATTCATTTAGCAACTGTTCAAAGTTACAACCCCAACCCTAAGAACAGTTCTCGCCTATTTCTGTTATGGTTGCCTCCTTTATCCTCACCAAGGGGGAAAAGAACAGGGTTCAATTTGGCAGCCTCCGGATGGGTTCGAATCCCTAGCGCCGCGTAACCGAGTGAGCTTCGGTTACTTGTCCCAGCTTCTGTCAACATAGCCGTTCGAAAGCAGGTTAAAAATGCAAGTAGAAAAAGAGGGACCACCTTTGGTGGGAAGGGAACAGCATTCCATGTGCCTTTGGCGTTTAGCACTGGCTCTTCAGCTTTGAAATGGAGATGAACACCGCCCCCTAGAGTTGGGAATGACTAGCAAATATGTGCGAGGGGAACCTTTACTTTTAGATGGGTTACAACTACAATTCCCAGAATTCATAACAGGCAAATCTAGAAGGGATTACAGGAAGATGCTCAAGATTTGCCTCCTATTAAGCACCAATCTTTTCATTGCTTGCTTTTGTACTGGGCAAACTGTCCTAAAATCCTTTAGGAATTTATGAAAACTTTTAATGCAGTTGTTTCAAGTTCACTATTTATGGCCTGTACAGAGAGAGCTTCTGAGGTGGGACTAAGGAGCATGCGTATTGGGACTGCCAAAGCCAGTAGTGAAACATATACAATTTCACTAAATACAGGAAGTCCTCGACTTGCAACAGTTCATGTAGTGACCATTCGAAGTTACAACGGCACTGAGAAAAGCGACTTACGACTGTTTTCACACTTGGCAACTGACTCACATTTATAATTCTTGTGGCATCCTGGGGCCATATGATCCCCTTTTGCGACCTTCTGACAAACCAAGTCAACGGGGAAGCCAGATTCACTTAACAACCGGGTTACTAACTGAACAACTGCCGTGATTCGCTTAACAACTGTTCCTGCCCTCTAGGAGGAGGTTTCCAAGTATTTCTAGCAGGACTACCAGATTCTGTAACAGTTTTGTTCCAAAGGTGGGCTTCACATGATTTAACAACCAGTTTGACTAGTACACTGAAAATGTGAGCGTGCGTGTGTGCACTCTTGCTTCGCTAGCGCACACGGCATCACACAGAGATTTCCTGCTTCTTGGGCAGCTGTGGTGAGTAGAGCGGGAAACCTCCTGGGCTGTGAGGGCAGGGCGAGCAAGCCAGAGAGTGAAATATGTAGGACAGGATAGCGTCAGAGCGAGTCCAGCCAGTTAGCCTGAACCGGTCCGAACCGGCAGCAGCCCACCACTGCTTTGTTCCCGATGCCATCCATCTGGTAAACTTTCAAGATTAGTTTTTCTTGCCATGTATTGTATTTTTCGGAGTATAAGACGCACCTTTTTCCCTCAAAAAAGAGGCTGAAAATCTGGGTGCATCTTATACACTGAATACAGGATTTTTTGCCTCACGAAACCCCGCCCCCTTCACCAAAATGGCTGTGCATAGCCTTTAGAAGGCTTTCAGAGAGCTCCTGGGGGCTGGGGAGGGCAGAAATGAGTGAAAAATGAGCTGTTTTTTGCTCAATTCCCCCCCCAAAGCCCCCAGGAGTACTCTATAAGCCTCCTAAACGTTATGCATGCTATTTTTTTGACAAGGAAAGGGGCTGTTTTTGCTAAAAACGGGCTGTTTTTTGCTCATTTGGGGGGGGCACCCCCCAGCAGCACTCTACAAGCCCCCTAAAGGCTATTCATGCCTTTTGGGGGGGGGGAACAGGACGTTTTTGGGAGGTTTGCAGAGTGCAAAAACCTTTTTTTAAAATTTGCCTCTTCAAAACCTTGGTGCATCTTATACTCCAAAAAATATGGTAGTTTTTCTTGCCATGTACATGTATACATCCGAACTGCACTGTGTTGTTTCACTGTGTCATGTAAAATAAGTGGTTATAGGCATAATTTTGAATTCATTCATTCATTCATTCTGTCATGTTTATGTAGTGTATACTGGAGGTGGTGACACTTTTCATTGTAAGCAATGAAATTTCATTTTAATGTATGTCAATTGTTGTCAAAGGCACAATAAAGTTATTCTAAACCTTTCTAAGACAGGTTATGAAATGGGGGCAAAGCTCAGCTGACCACTTTTTCATTTTGCAAAAGACATTTTGGCCTCCATTGTGGTTGTATGTCGAGGACTATTTGTGTTGAAAGAAAACCAAGGACAGATAAGATCATCAACGAAATTTACATACCTTCGCTCAGGGATGGATGGATCGGAGGGGAAACCAGGAGGCCAAACGTTTCCAGATCAAAGCGGCCCGTTCTCGATTGAGCTTTCAGGAGCCAATAGCGTTTCTCGAGGTCGATGATATCCGATTCTTCCACTGCAATAAAAGCCAAGACGATCAAAGTCAGACAAATGAAAACGGTGCTTTTAAAGTCAAGGGTGTGTTGTGTCGGCCACTTTACACAGGCAACAAGCTCAAAGGAGGGATTCCAGGAATGCGGATTGTTTCACGGAACAAGGACTCTTAATGTGAGGTCCGTAGTGCAGTTTACTTTCCACCATTCAATATATTGAAGAGGCAATATATGGCTAGGGCTGGGGTCAGCCACCTGTGGCTCTGGAGCTACATGTGGCTCTTCCATCCCTCTGCTTTGGCTCCCTGTTGCCAGTTGGTAAAAGGATGCTGCGCTAGGAGGACACTCTATGGTGGGGGAACTGGACTTCCAGTCAGCAGATGAAAAAGGACATAGCACTAGGAGGAGACTCTATGGTGGGGAACCAGACTTCCGGTTGGCTCCAGAATTGAATGCGGGCTTCCGGTTAGGACCTTTGTGACTCTTTGAGTGTTTAAGGTTGCCGACCCCTGGCCTAGGGCAGTGATGGTGAACCTAGGGCGCCCAGGTCAAAGGTGACACACAACATTTTTGTGCCGGTGTTCACTAATGTCTGACAGCAACTATTTGTTCTGACCGAGGCTTCCCCAAAAAACATGAAGCAGATTCCTGGTCCTGACAAAACCCACCTTTTATTAAACGAATGTGAATTCCTCTCATTCACCTTCACCAAAGGCCTGGCAAACAGTCTTTCAAAGGTGAATTTATGACCACAGACCTTATCTGGCTTGGAAAGCTGCCATGTAAATATTTTCCAAACACAGTGCTGTGCAAAGAAAGACTTGGCACAGAGTCAACAAAGGTAGAATTAGCCTTCTACCCATTAGCAACAGAACTCATCACAAGGCACCTGGGGAGATTACATCACCCAGCAAGATTCAACTAAGTTGAGATTAAAGCACTCCTGATAAGTGACCATCCAGCCACTGTTTGGAAACATCCAGTGAAGGGAGCCCCCAACCATCTGGGTCAATTGGTTCCACTGTCAGAGGCAGGTCAGTCAAAATACTCTCAGAGACATCTGTATACCCTTGCAGTACAGAAGTGGGTTGCTGCGGGTACGACCCAGTAAGGCCGTACCGGTAGTGGCCGGGAGCAGCGGAGAGCGTACCGGTATAGTGGCTCGTTTGGCCCACCTGCCCGCCCACGCTCTATTGCTGTTTTTATGGCAAAGGGCAAAGTGCGCATGTGCGCACAGAATGCGGTGCCTGCACAAGTCCCAACAAGCAGCTGATTGTCGCCAGGGCGGTGGATTACGCATGTCCGGTGCATGCACGAACAAACCGCGATCAGCGTACCGGTAGCAACGGTAAGAACAACTCACCACTGCTGCAGTATGTCAAGTTACCAAACAAGGCAATTCAGAAAAAAAAAATGTATGGACATGAATAATGATTGCTTTATTGATTCAAAGCACCATGCATTTATCGTTCAAAGGATCATAAAAAGGGCTGTAAATATTTCCTTTCAGAAGGCTGTCCAAGGGAATATTGCTCAGAGCATAGAATATGGAATAACACAGTTGGAAGGGACTTTGGAGGTCTTCTAGTCCAATCCCCTGTTCGAGCAGGAGACCGTATACCATTTCAGACAAATGGCTGTCCAATCAATTCTTAGAAACCTCCAATGATGGAGCACCCACAACCTCTGGAGGCAAGAGAGAGCCGAGGTGGCGCAGTGGTTAGAGTGCAGCACTGCAGGCTACTTCAGCTGACTGCAGTTCTGCAGTTGGGCTGTTCAAATCTCACCGGCTCAAGGTTGACTCAGCCTTCCATCCTTCCGAGGTGGGTAAAATGAGGACCCGGATTGTTGGGGGCGATATGCTGACTCTGTAAACCGCTTAGAGAGGGCTGAAAGCCCTATGAAGCGGTATATAAGTCTAACTGCTATTGCTATTGCTATTTTTTGCAGAAGGGAATGGGGAGAAATGGATTTGGAGCCCTTTATCTCGTTCAACCACTACTTCATCTGCTAAGATAATACAATTTTTATACCACTTCAATTCTGTACTGCGTCAGTGTGCTTAGAACCGTGTCTATGGAGATTCTCAGTCATGCAGGTCATGGTTGTCCCAACGGAGCTTATTTTCAAGAGGCAACTGGACTTTCTGGCTTTTCTTTGAAGAAGTTTTGCTTCTCATCCAAGAAGCTTCTTCAGCTCTGACTGGATGGTGAGGAAATGAAAGGATTTATATTCTTTGCAGACAGCTGGTCTTTTGCATAACAACCTGCTAAAAGGTTGCAATGGCCAGCTGTCTGCAAGGAATATAAATCCTTCCATTCCCCACCATCCAGTCAGAGCTGAAGAAGCTTCTTGGATGAGAAGCAAAACGTCTTCAAAGAAAAGCCAGGAAGTCCAGTTGCTTCTTGGGGGGAAAAAAGCACCTTTGGGACTTAGAATAGCATGTTTGTTCCCAGAACTATAGATATTTAGTTGCACTTCATTTATTTTTAAATAAAATGGTGCGATAGTGTCAGAAAATAGCTCTGTCATTTCTGCCGATGCAGGAAAATAAAGCAGCATTTAACATACATTAGATACACAGGTGTGACCTTGAGAAATTAGGCAGCACAGATTGCGCTGTGGCCTTCTGCATCTTCCCAAAAATGATGCATTTAGCTTCAAAGAGTTGCCAACAAGGGCCACCTGTGTGTTCAAAGGCATTTTGGCTGTACAGCTTTTGTGCGCATAGAATTAAAGGAGCATCTTTTTTAACTGGGGCTAAAATTATCCGAGGCTAAAATCCAACGTTATAGCAGTTCTTGATCATACATGGAATCCTTGACTTATAACCATTCATTTAGTGACTGTTTAAAGTTGCATTGGAAAAAGTGATTTACAACGGTTCACGCTTATAAACCTTACAGCATCCCCATAGCGATGTGATCAAAATACAGAGATTTGGCAACCGACTCATATTTATGACGGTTGCAGTGTTCCCAGAGTTAAGGGATCCGCTTTTGCGACCTTCTGGCAAGCGAAGTCAAAGGGGGAAGCCAGAATTCACTTAAACAACCGTGCTACTGACTTAACAACTGGGGTGATTCAATTAGCAACGGTAACAGGAAAGGTCGTAAAATGGGGCGAAAGTCATTCAAAAATGTTGGGCTGAATTGTGGTCATAAGTTGAGGACTACCTGACTCTCAGCCCTGTCCTGTTTCCCAAAACGTTCATAGATGCATGTAGCAGCAGGTGCATGAAAGTGAAGCCAAGAAAGGAGAGAGAACTGGCTAGTATTTGGAGAGAGGACTTGAAGCAAATCTTAGGGGATAGGAGAATTAGTAAAAAGGATCAAAAGACAAATAACGCTGCGCCATTTCCACAGGGCTGCCAAGAAAACGTCGAGCTAAATGACGTTACCAGGAGTTCAGCTCTATTTGATGGGACTTTAGCTTTTTATGAGGCTATAGATTTACTAGAGCGCTTTGGCAAAATGACTTGAAATATTTAAAACTAGCTGATAACCGCCGGTGCCTGGGTATTTTTTTCATAGGGAAGGAAATGTCTAGACCCCGATAGCGAACCTATGGCACGCGTGTCACAGGTGGCAAATGGAGCCATATTTACCGGCACGGCAGCCCTACACTCCGGTGCGCATGTGCGTGCCGCCCAGCTGATTTTTGGCCTTCCGGAGGGCCAGGAAAGGCCGTTTTAGGCTCCGGAGGCTTTCCTGAAGCCTCGGGAGGGCATAAACATTTTTCGCCCTCCCCAGGCTTCAGGAAAGCCTCCGGAGCCTGGGGAGGGCAAAAAACGGCCCAACAGCCCAATCGGAAGTTCGGGAAACTTCTGGTTGGGCTGTTTTTCACCCTCCCCAGGCTCCGGAGGCTTTCCTAAGAGCCAAGGTGGCGCAGTGGTTAAATGCAGCACTGCAGGCTACTGCTAGATCAGCAGTTTAGCGGTTCAAATCTCACTGGCTCAGGGTTGACTCAGCCTTCCATCCTTCCGAGGTGGGTAAAATGAGGACCCAGATTGTTGGGGGCAATATGCTGACTCTCTGTAAACCGCTTAGAGAGGGCTGAAAGCCCTATGAAGCGGTATATAAGTCTACTGCTATTGCTATTGCTATTTCGAAGGCCTGGGGAGGAAGAAAAATGTTTTTGCCCTTCCCAGGCTTCAGGAAAGTCTCCGGAGCCTGGGAACGGCAAAAACTCCCCGCGCCACGGGGGTGGGGTAGTTGGTCTTGTGTGCAGGTGGGTGGGCACACGTGAGTATATAATTTCTAATGTTTAATTTTCCCCCTTACCAGAGGGAGCCCCCTTATGGAGTACTGTGAAGCTGTTACCATGGCAACTCCTCTGCGCTGCACAGTAGAAGCCATTTTACAGCACAACAGGCTGTATCTTAACAGAACACACACCCCGAGGGATTTTAGGGGTATCTTACCCCCACAATATTTGTTTCCAGAGAGCAAGTCATCTGTGTATCAAGTTTGGTTGAAATTGCACAAGGTGTTTCAGAGTTATGTTGGAACATACACACACACAACCGTTTTTGTATATAGATGAAAATAATCACCTTTTAAACTCCTGTCTTTTGCTATTAAGCAGATGTATAACTGCCCAGTTGGAGTTACCCTAAAATCTTTTCTCCCGCAGAAGGAGGCCCTTACTATTTGGGAAGATTAAAGGGGGGGGGACCCTTAAACCTTTCTAGACAGTATTTAGCCAGAGTTTGATAATCGAAGTGAGAATTGCTAATCTCTTGGCCAAGAATGCTGAAAAGGGAAGGCTTCCTTGCCAGACAGACAGAAAGTTGCTGTATATTTCAGGTTTCAGAATGGCTAAATAATAAAGGTAGTCCTCGACTTACGACCATTCGTTTAGTGACTGTTCAAAGTTACAACAGCACCAAAAAAAAGTGATGTCCGTTTATGACCGTTGCAGCATCCCCATGATCAGTTGATTGAAATTCAAAAGCTTGGCAACCGACTCATATTTATGATGGTTGCTGTGTCCCGGGGTCACATGATCCCCTTTTGCGACCTTCTGACAAGCAAAGTCAATGGGGAAGCCAGGTTCACTTAACAACTGGCTTACTAACTTATCAACTGCAATGATTCACTTAACAACTGTGGCAAGAAAAGGTCATAAAATGAGGCAAAATTAACTTAACTAATGTTTCGCTTAGCAATGGAAATTTTGGGCTCATTTGCCGTTGTAACTCGAGGATTACCTGTGCCTTGTCTTTAAAAAAAAACTGGGAATCTGGACTTGCAGGGAAAAACTTGGTACTCTTTTTGTAGAATTTGGGATTTATCCCAGAATAAGCGCTGCCATGAGCATTTTCTTCACTGACTTATAACAACACTTAAGACTGGTGCCGAATGAAAGATTTCTCAATACTTAGGAACAAAGTGGGGTATATTTAGCATTGCCACTGGTGATCTCATTACCAGATGGCCCTGAGTCCTTAAATCAACACCAGTTTCATAAGAGGATTTGACTTCAGCTCTTTGGAATGGCTAGCGCCACGAAGCAAACATGCGCAGAGGATTGACCGACAAACTCAAGAGGCCGCCTTGCTTTGAGACTTTGGGGTCTTCATTCAACCGACAACAATTTATGTATTAGTCTGTTAAATTGATTTCCTGATTATCTGACTGGGGAGGGGGGGGCTGGTCTAGGCGGCTCACAACAATAAAAATGGAAAAATGAAGTGTAAATGTACTGTATTTTTTGAAGTATAAGACAATACCCAAAATTTTGAAGAGGTCAATTTAAAAAAAAAGTTTTTCAACTCTGCAGACCTCTCAAACCCTCTGCACACCTCATTTTTTTGTGAAAAACCGGGCATGCAAAGAGTTTGAGAAAAACTGCAAAGTGCTACTGGGGGCTGGGAGGGGCAAAAGCGGGCCCGTTTTTTGCCAAAAAAAGACCATGCATAGCCTTTAGGAGGCTTGTAGAGTGTTCCTGGGGGGCTGAGGGGGAACGAGCAAAAAATGAGCCTCCCAAACCCTCTGCACGTCCATTTTTGTGAAGGGGGTGGGGTTTGGGGAGCCCCAAAATGCTGTATTCAGTATAAAAGAAGCACCCAAATTTTCACCCTCTTTTTTTTGGGGGGGGGAGGTGCGTCTTATATTCTGAAAAGTAAGGTAATAAATTTAAAGAATAACAAGGTGGGATCTTGGGATGTCTTCTAGTCCAATCCCTTGCTTAAGCAAGAGACTCTATACCAATAGTTCCCAATGTGGGGCCCAGGCCCCACAAGGGAGCAATTTGATTTTTAATGGGGGCAATTTGATTTTTAACGGGGGCAATTTGATTTTTAATGGGGGCAATTCGAACCTTGTTTAAACCAAGTTAATGGCCTTTTAGGCTTTCTCTGCATGAGCAGAGTTCACTTTTTGAGTAAAGTAAGAATTATACGTCACCGGGGGGGGGGGGGGGGGGAATCAGGATTTTAGAGATGCTTAAGTGGGCCTGGCCCAAAAAAGGTTGGGAACCACTGCTCTATACCATTCTGGAGAAGTGGTTGTTCAATTTCTTCTTTAAAAGCTCCAGTGATAGAGATGTGCCCAAATGAGGAACCTCTACAAATAAAACTGACCTGGAGCATTGCATGAATCAGAACAATGTCCGTGGTGGAAGCTGCAGTAAAGAAGACCAAAATGGCAGGGCAAGCCGCTAACGTAGAAAAAGACAGCAAGCCCCACTCCCTTCTAGCACTGATTTAACAGATTAACAGAGTTGGAAGGGACCTGTATCAGAGGCAGAGAGGGGGCCAGGGCCACCTGACAATTATCAGCTGCCTTCAGAGTCAGACATCAGTGAGGCAGACGAACAGCTGGAGCCTGTTCCCAGTGTGCGCATGCGCAGAGTAGCCAGACGAAGGGAGCAGCTAAAGAACAGGGGTCGACTTGGGAGTAAAGCCACAGGTAGCGATGAGTGGCCCTTCCCATAGGGAATAAAAGAGGAGCGAAAGGGGAGTGGAGTTTGCAGGAGACAATTAGTTTGCTTAATTGGTTCGTGACTCTCCAAGGCTCTTTGCCAAGTTTTGCAGATCTCGGCCTGGCAGCTCTCCAGGCCAGATAAGGTCTGTGACTATAAATCCTCCCTTGAAAGACTTTGCTGGATGTGAATGAGCAGAATCCACAGCAAATTAATAAAAGGGGCTTTTGTCGGTACAAGGAGTTTGCTTCGGGCTCTTGGGAAGCCTCGGTCAGAACAGGCAGTGGCGGATGGGGAGACTGGCATGCTGTGGTCCAGAGTTAGACAACAACAAGCACCTTTGTTTGCCAAGCAATAGGGATGTCAATGAAATGGGATGTGTGCTTTGCTGCTCGGGCGGCGAGGCCATGTTTGCTAGCATCAGTCAGAACCGAATGTGAAAAGTACTTTAGAGTTTTATTCCAACCTTGAACAAGGAGTTTATTTGAACTGTGGACTGAAACAACGCGTTTCAAGGTTGACTGGGTCTCGTGTGAGGTTGCAGGCTGTGGCATCAACAAAACCACCCAGCTCTGAAGAAACACAGGTTGCGTTTTGACTTTCCAACGCTCCAAACAGCCACCTTGAACTTGAAAAGGTTCGGGGGGGGGGGGGAGGGAATAGCAATCTACTAATCATAGTGACTGATGGTTTATCTCTGAAGAGAATACAGTTATTAGCATGATTGCATCAACCAGAGCTCGTAACTCAAAATATGAAATTTGAAAGTCAAAAGATGGATTGCATGCTGGGGTGGGGGCCAGTTCATCCACTGTTGCATAAAGCTTTTTTTTTTTTAAATGCTACTTTCATTGCTTATCTTAATATAACCCAGTCTAGGGAAGAGAATACGGTGTTATCTGTTATCAGCGTCTTTTATCAGGCAGGCTGCAAAGAAGTAAGGTCAAAGAAACCAAGTCCGTGTCAAGCTGTCGACTTCAGAGGAATTACTAATAAGCGTGAACATTTGCCGCTAACGACAGCCCAAGAGTTCCATTTCTTTGGATCAAACTCCAATTCGGGCAAGCGAAATCGGCTGTTCCCGCAAGGCAAAATCGGCAACTAAGTGGAAGAGAACATTCAGCTGATTGCAACAAAACTGCCCGTTGGCGTTTGTCATATTCAGAGTATTGATTACAAATTAAGCAAGCAGTCATTTCCAATCGTGGTCCAAACTGACGGCTAGGGGCTTTTCAGAACCTAATGCAGTGATGGCTAACTTTTTTTGTCTCCCGCATCCATGCATGCGCAGTAGAGAGCTGAAAAATCAGCTGGCCGGCAGGAGGCGGGTGCCCATGTGCTGTGGAGTTGAGCTGGGGCAAGGGCTCGCATGCCCACAGAGGGGGCATGCAAGCCACCTCTTGCGTGCCACCTGCGGCAAGTGTGCCATAGGTTCGCCATCACGGTCCTAATCTTCCAAATAACAAATGCAGGTAGTCCCTGACTTATGACTTACGAGAGTCTCCGTCATCCAGGTCATGGTTGTCCCAAAGGTGCTTTTTCAAGAGGTAACTGGACTTTCTTTGTTTTTGCCTGAAGAGGTTTCGCTTCTCATCCAAGAAGCTTCTTCCGTTCTGATTGAATGGTACAGAACGGAGGGATTTATTGAGCAGCCTTTTCTCAACGGGGGGGGGGGGGTTCGACACCCCTTGTCTCCTGTCTACAATACAATTCTTTCAGCAGTTCTAAAAAGGTCCCACACTCATTTGTGCTATTCAGGTGACACCCCCCCCTCGAGGGCACAGACAAACCTCCAAGTGGCCTCAATGACTCTCAGAAGCAGCGCTAATGACCAGAGGACTGCAAGGAATATAAATCTTTCCATTCCCCACCATTCAGAACTGAAGAAGCTTCTTGGATGAGAAGCGAAATGTCTTCAAGGAAAAACAAAGAAAGTCCAGTTGCCTCTTGAGAAAAAGCATTTCTGGGATTATGACACTTTTGTTTCACGACCAGTTGAAGTTATGACTGACCCTCCAAAAGGTATTTAGGACCAGTTCCGAACTTCCAATGCCCCTACCTAGTCACATGATTGCACACTCCCCCCCTCCACATTTCTGTTTGTTTGCAGCATCCCATGGTCACATGACTGTCATTTACAACATTTTTGCCAGAAACTGGGGTTTGCTTCCAGTTTTTGGCAAAAAAACAACAGCAACATCCTAAAAACCATCCAAAGCAAACAATTACATAACAAGCATTTCCCAAAAATGTTGCAAAATTGGATTGGTCTGCTTTATGACTATCACGGCTTACGGGCCGTAATTGTCAGGCTCAATTATGGTCAAAAATCAAGGACTGTCTGTAAATATTTAGGGTGGTAAATCCATAAACGTCTAGGAAATTCTGAAAACAGGCAATCCAAAATGTACACACTAAGGGGAAAAAAACATATTTCAGCTTGCAGAGACTTTGCAAATTAATCAAGTCTACATTGGCGCTTATTTGGGAATAATTCATTCGGTATTTATGTGAAGAGCCAACAAATTGCGCAAATTTACTACAAGCGGTTCAATGTTCCCCAGGGTTCCTGAGATTTAAACAGGTCTTACATTCCCAAACATTGTTCTTTTTTTGCTAGTTCCAACAGCTGAACCACAAAACCTCAAAATGGGGTGAGGGGGGGATGGGGGTACGGAAATCTAAGAATTTTAACAAGACTAAAATTATTGTCACAAAAAAAAAAAAATCGTTTACAGGTTTTCATGAAATCACAGCGCATAAAGTCTTCCGAAAATACCAACCACTGTTGGAAAGAATATATTTATTTTGCAGACAACATTTCGTAGGAAGACAAGAATCCACCCCACCCACTTTCCCGCCATTAGATGAGCATATTACACTAATCTAGATTCTCGGAAGACAAGAAAGAAAGAAAGAAAGAAAGAAAGAAAGAAAGGAAGGAAGGAAGGAAGGAAGGAAGGAAGGAAGGAAAAGAAGGAAAGAAAGAAAAGAAGGAAGGAAAGAAAGAAAAGAAGGAAGGAAAGAAAGGAAGGAAAGAAAGGAAGAAAGAAAGAAAGGAAGGAAGGAAGGAAGGAAGGAAGGAAGGAAGGAAGGAAGGAAGGAAGGAAAGAAAATAAGCAGGAGCTACCAATGGTTGCAGGCAACTCTCCCCTCAGATCCTGTCATCCAAGCTGCTACCCACTCCCATAATTTAATGCCCCCCCCCCCGCGCACGGCATTCTAGGAGCCTGGAGAGGATGAAAACGGCCTCCCCTGCCCCCCCTCGAGGCCAGAAACGGCTCATTATCTGACTTCTGGTGGGCCCAATAAGTCCATTTTTCATTCTCCCCACGCTCCAGAGGCTTTCTAGAAGCCTGGGGAGGGCGAAAAACAGCCAAACACACAAACTGGAAGTTTAGGAACGGACTTCCAGTTTGTGTGTTGGGCCGTTTTTCGCCCTCCCCAGGCTTCAGGTTTCTCTGAAGCCTCCGGAGGGCGAAAAACGGCCCAACGCACAAACCAGAAATCCATTCCTAAACTTCAAGTTTGCACGTTGGGTGGTTTTTCGCCCTCTTGAGGCTTCAGAAAATGGCCAGAAATCAAGCTGATGGGGCAACACCTCGCGTGCCCTCAGAAATTGACTCATGAGTGAGTGTGCGTGTAAATGAGCACGCGCATGTAGTTATATGCTTCTATCCTTGATATGGATTTATTTGTCTGAAAGTCAATGGTGAGTGATACACTTGAGGGCTCAATTTTATAAACGGGATGCCTTTTTAATAGATGCTTTGATGTAATACTACATTAAACACTTTACATTCTTCTGGCCATTTTATTGTTGCTGGGTTTATCTAATCTGTTTTCCAGCTATGCATACTGTTGTTGTTGTTAGTTGCGAAGTCGTGTCCGACCCATCGTGACCCCATGGATAATGTTCCTCCAGGCCTTCCTGTCTTTTACCATCCTCTGGAGTCCATTTAAGCTCATGCCTATTGCTTAAGTGACTCCATCCAGCCACCTCCTTCTCTGCCGTCCCCTTCTTCTTCTTCTGCCCTTCCATCTTCCCCAGCATGAGGCTCTTCTCCAGGGAGTCCTTCCTTCTCATTTGGTGGCCAAAGTCTTTGAGTTTCCTCTTCAGGATCTGGTCTGGTGAAGAGCAGTCAGGGTTGATCTCCTCCAGGACTGATCGGTTGGATGGCCAAGTGCCTTTTAATTTCTTGGCTATGCATATACAAACAAAAATATGTCATTTGTGCATGTTTAGGCAAGGGACTGGGGAAATCTCCCAATGTAGATTTGGCAACCATAGGATGATTCAGAGAGGAAGCTGGGCATCGTGAAAGATTCATGTCTATGTCTATATATTTTATTCTTCCTTTATGGGAGTTATCATCTTAAATTTATTTTCCTTTAGGGTAACTGTTCTAGCCAGTTCTCAGTAGTCCTAAGATTAAAATAGATCTCATTCACAGAGGTGGAACTCTCTCCCCACTCTTGCAATGTTCATCTAGCAGGTGATAACATTCCTTGATTTCAAAACATGCAACTGCTGAGAAGCCCACCGTCTCAGCCATATCTTGTGGAGATATGCGTAACACGGGGGTAACATAAATTCTGCATTCTTTTGAGTACCAAGTCAAAATATATAGGTTCTATTTTTTCCCCATTGGGCCATGGCATTTTAAATTGATTGCTTACTTTGCTGGCTGAAACAGTTGCAACTCTCAATTGCACTGACTTAATTTTTATGGCCAAAATATGGAAAGAGGTGTGTGTGTGTGTGTGTCGACCTGGGTGGTGGGTGGAGTCCGTTTATTGACTAGGGCTGGTTTCCAGATGTCTGAGAGGCAGGAGGCATCGTCACGTTTATTCGTGTTGTGGGGGTGTTTCTCTATTTCGATGGCTTCCATAATTATTCTCTTGTTGAAGTTTTCAGTTTTGGAGATTAATTTGGTTCCTTCAAAATCAATTTCATGTCCTGTAGCTTTAAGGTGCTGGAAAAGGGGGGAAGGTTTTTCTTTTTTTCTGACTGCGTTCTTGTGTTCTGCGATGCGTGCATTTATTCTCCTATTCCTTTGTCCAATGTATGTGGCTGGGCAGATTTTGCATGGTATTTCGTAGAGTCCTTGGTTTTCTAGCTGGATCTTTTCTTTGGGGTTTCTTAAGATGTTGGCTATTTTTTGGTCAGTGCCGAAGGCTGTCTTGATATTGTGTTTGTGGAGAATTTTGCTGATTTTATCTGTGGTGCACACATACCAACAAACTCCACAGACTAGAAAAACACCAGACACCCAACCCCCTTCCACAGCAACTCATGAAACAAACAGTACACAACATATCAGATAGGACCCTCACCACAGCTGAAACCAATGTCCTTTCCAAAGGATTCAACTTTGCAGTCGCCCCCAAACACATCCCCACTGAAGACATCACATGCTGAGTTGAAGCTACCCTAACCAAAATCAACCCAGATGAAGCCAATAAAATCAGACTTGAAGTCACCAACGTCCTCTGCTCCAGCAATCCACCCAGAAGCAACTTACATAAAGAAGAACAAAAAGCACTCACCAACTTGAGGAAAGACAACAACATAATCATTCTCCCAGCAGACAAAGGCAACGCCACAGTGGTGATGAACACGTCTGATTACCAAGCCAAACTATCCAACCTACTCCAAGACCCCGCTTACAAACCTCTAAACACAGACCCCACCACCTACCTGGAAAATTCTCCAAGGCACCTGAGGGCAGAACAAGAAGCAACAGGTGGAAACTAATCAAGGAGAGAAGCAACTTAGAACTGAGGAGAAATTTCCTGACAGTGAGAACAATTAATCAGTGGAACAGAAGTTGCCTCCAGAAGTTGTGAATGCCCCAACACTGGAAGTTTTTAAGAAGAGATTGGATAACCATTTGTCTGAAGTGGTGCAGGGTTTCCTGCCTAAGAAGGGGTTGGACTAGAAGACCTCCAAGGTCCCTTCCAACTCTGTTATTCTATTTTGTTCTAAAACTGAAATGACACACCTCCTGATTCCATCAGATGACAGAAACCTACAAAGTTTGCCTACCTTATGATCGGACCGTCTAACAGCACCATCTCAGCTAGAGATATCCAAAGCAAAGTATTTAAACTTTTTCCTCCTTTCTACAAGCTTATCTATGTGAATTCACCTTTGGATAAATTATAGAAATTCTGAAGAGATAATCGATGCATGTAAAACCCTAACCTGAAAGCCCCCTCCCCCCCTCATCGCTTTTCAATTACTTTTAAACAATGCTTTTATTTAAAGACCTTGCCTCTTTTTTTTTTACTTTTGCATATTGATTTTCCGTTTTAATATTTCATTGTGCACCAGCTATAGTCCCTCTGTGAGGGAGATGGACAGTTCCAAAACGTGATAAATAAATAAATAAAACAAATCAACGCATCCACGCCTGTTTCAAAAATCAAAATAAAGGTATTTAAACCACCTAGAATATTTCCAAAGGTGCTTTTTCGAGAGGTGACTGGACTGTCTTTGTTTTGGCTTGAAGAGATTTCGCTTCTCATTCGAGAAGCTGCTTCCGTTCTGAAGAGCCGAGGTGGCGCAGTGGTTAGATTGCAGTACTGCAGGCCACTTCAGCTGACTGCTAAGCTGCAGTTCGGCGGTTCAAATCTCACCGGCTCAAAGGTTGACTCAGCCTTCCATCCTTCCGAGGTGGGTAAAATGAGGACCCGGATTGTTGGGGGCGATATGCTGACTCTGTAAACCGCTTAGAGAGGGCTGAAAGCCCTATGAAGCGGTATATAAGTCTAACTGCTATTGCTATTGACTGAATGGTGGGGAATGGAAGGATTTATATTCCTTGCAGTCCTCCTTCCGTTCCCCACCATTCTGTCGGAACGTAAGCAGCTTCTCGGATGAGAAGCGAAACCTCTTCAAGCAAAAAGAACAAAGCCCAGTTGCCTCTTGAAAAAGCGACTTTGGGACTACTATGACCTGGATGACTGAGAATCTCCACCTAATTATTTCTCTTGTCCGACATTACAGTATCCGTTCACTTTCTGAAATTACCCAGCTATCCTGTAGAGAGCGCCCAGTCTTTTTCCCCCCCTCCTGCTCCTGGTTCAGAGACAATACGGTAACTTTGCATTTCCAGGCAATTCGCATACAATCCATCTGTGATAATCTGTTCTGTCCTCCCCCATTTCAACTCTCCCATCCCGCCTTATCTCTCCTTCTACCCTCCTTTCACACTCATCCACACTCCTGTTTCATGCTCAGTTGTTCTACCCACCTAAAGGCACAATTCTCCTTGGCCCGCAACAGTAGCAGCATACCATATTCCCCACATTTTCACAAGCCCCGGCTTGTACCACCCACGCTTCACCAGGTACGGATTCTCCAGGGGTCCAGCTTCCTCTTGGCCCATGAGGCGATCTGGATCCACTCCCCAACTAGCTCTGCCATTTGTTCCCTTTCAGAGATCCAGCTATTCAAGGATGTGAGGCAATGAGATCTTCTTAAAGGGGCACGCTCTGTCCCCGAAGGTAAGCGGATAGGATCAGAAAGATGAAAACACAAAGATTAAATCCCGTAAGAAGGGATTGCCTGAGTCTGGAAGCTTCCTGGAATACACAGGTAGTCCTCGACTTACGGCCACAGCTCCTGTTGTCGAGTGAGTTTCGCCCCATTTTACAGCCTCCTTGTTAAGTGAATCACTGCACTCGTTAAATTAGCAACCCGGTTGTTAAGCGAATCTGGCTTCCTCGTTGACTTTGCTTGTCAGAAGGTCGCAAAAAGGGGATCGCGTGTGACCCCGGGACACTGCGACCGTCATAAATACGAGTCAGTTGCCAAGCATCCGAATTTTGATCCTGTGACCACGGGGATGCGGTACATATGTGACATTGGTCGTAAGCGTGTAAAGTGGTCATAAGTCACTTTTTTCAGTGCTGCTGTAACCTTGAACAGTCACTAAACAAACGGTTGTAAGTCGAGGACTATCTGCACCTTCATGCTTCTCAAGCGAAGGGATTTTCAGGGAGAGGGAATTTGAAAGCCAAGAGGACCTATGGAAAGCTACAAAGAACCATTGAAGGAGTCGGCACCTGGGACAGACAAAAGCTGGGAACTATGGAAATTGTTGAATAGACTGCACACGGACACAACAAGATTCAGAGACATTGTGAACCAACGGGGCTATCTGGTGGCTTCTGCCCTTTGCGACTGTGGTGACATGCAGACAACAACACACGTCAATGTGCCTGTTCTGACCGAGGCTTCCCGAGAGCATGAAGCAAACTCCTTGTCCCAACAAAAACCCCTTTTATTAATTGACTGTGAATTCTGCTCATTCTCATCCAGCAAAGTCTTTCAAGGGAGGATTTACAGTCACAGACCTTCTCTGGCTTGGAGAGCTGCCAGGCCGATAGCTGCAAAACTTGGCAAGGAGTCTCTGAGAATGACAAACCAATTAAGGGAACTAATGGTCTCCTGCAAACTCCACTCCAGGATGACTCAGCCTTCCATCCTTCTGAGGTCAGTAAAATGAGGGCCTCAATTGTTGGGGGAAAGAGGCTGACTCTGTAAACCACTTAAGCAAAGGCTATAAAACACTGTGGAACAGTATATACCATGTTTTCCCGAAAATAAGACTAGGTCTTATCTTAATTTTTGCTCCAAAAGACACACCAGGGCTTATTTTGGAGGAAATACGGTACTAAATGCATCTGTTTGGCTGACCATCTTAACTGGGGCTTATTTTTAGGGTAGGGTTTATATTATGAGCATCCTGAAAAATAGGGCTTATTTTCCGATTGGGTCTTATTTTCAAGGAAACAGGATAAGTCTAAGCGCTGTTGCTATTGTGGTCGTAACTCGAGGACTCCCTGAACTGCCGAAAGCCGTGGCTGAAAGAATATTTTACAGCTGAAATGAAACGGAACCAAACTTGATTAAAACTAGCAAACGTGGGCAACTCGGTGTGACTTTTTCAAAAACCCTCTTTTAATTTTCAGCCAGGGAGGGACCTAATTAAAGTCTCCCGCCTTCCAATATAAATATTATTTACAAGCGGCAAAATCTTACATTTCTTTTCAGTGTGTCCTCCGTATCTCGGCTCATTAAGTAGATTTAAATACAGCCACTGGAGCTTCACAATAAATGCTTCCTGTCTTCGCTGGGCCTCTCCCACAGCCTCTAAAATCAAATCAAACTCCTTCCCCCTATTTTTAATCAAGGCTATTTTTCATGCCTTTTACTGATATTATTCGAAGAGGCGTGGTACAAAAAGCAGCAGGGAAGCAGCAAAAGCTGCAGCTAAAATGCCATCTGGGAAGACGGCATTATTTTATGCTTATCAACCTATCGTAAGCACAAGATAAGTCCCCACATATAATTTAAAACAGCCTCCCCAAATCCAGTGCTCTCTCCAGCTGCAACTGACATCACTCCAAGATAACAGGGGCAGCAAGTGAAGGTTAGAGAGTTCAAAGAATGTAGAAAAGGAAATAACACGGCTTAAAAGAAAATATTGTACAGAAGGTCAATTGAAGGTGAAGGTAAAGGTTCCCCTCGCACATATGTGCCAGTCGTTCCCGACTCTAGGGGGCGGTCTTCATCTCCGTTTCAAAGCTGAAGAGCCAGCGCTGTCCAAAGACGTCTCTGTGGTCATGTGGCCAGCATGACTAAATGGCGAAGGCGCACGGAATGCTATTACCTTTCCACTATTTTTCTACTTGCATTTTTACCTGCTTTCGAACTGCTAGGTTGGCAAAAGCTGGGAAAAGTAATGGGAGCTCACTTCGTTACGCAACGCAAGGGATTCAAACCGCCGAACTGCCGACCCTTCTGATTAACAAGCTCAGTGTCACTGAGCCACTTAGCCACTGAGCCACTGCGTCCCTATAATTCTAAATTATGTCTTCTGAAATCTTTCTAGAAAAAGGCTGTGGTTCCTCCTGGTTGCCACTGTACAGATGGTCCTTGACTTACAATAGTACGAAATGTGCGTTTGCACAGGCTTTCAAGTAGGACTTATTTTTTGAGGGTAGGGCTTATATTAGAGGCACAAGTAAAAAACACTCTAGGTCCGCGAACCTATGGCACGCGGAGCTATTTGTCAGGGCACGCGAGGCATTGCTCTGTCAGGTGGCCAGTGAGCATGCGTGCGCTGGTCAGCTGACTTCGGCCTTATTTTGAGGCCACTTTTCGCCCCCTTGAGGAATCAGGAAGCCTCTGGGATGTGAAAAAGAGGCCCTACGGGCAAGCTGGAAGTTCAGGAACAAACTTCCGGTTTGCTCATAGGGCCGGTTTTAGCCCTCCGGAGGCTTCTGGAGGCTTCCCTGAAGGCTCCGGAAGGCAAAAAATGACCCTATGAGCAAACTGGAAGTGACTTCCGGTTTGTCCGTAGGGTCGTTGTTTGCCCTCCTGAGCCTTCAGGGAAGCCTCCAGAAGGCCCCTGAAGGCTCCGGAGGGCTAAATTGGCCCTACGAGCAAACTGGAAGTCTGTTCCCGAACTTCCGGTTTGCCCATAGGGCCAGTTTTTCACGCTCTTGAAGCCTCCAGATGGCCTCCGATCGGGCGGGGGAGGCTGTTTCCACCCTCCCCAGGCTCCTATAAAGCCTTGGGTCATGTGTATAGCATTATGGGCGTGGCACACCCACACACGCCCCCCCTGTGCTCCCCCCGCTTTTGGCACGCAAGCCAAAAAAAGGTTCGCCATCACTGCACTAGGTCTTAGTTTTGCAGAAAATAATGACAGTTGCGATGTCCCAGGGTCATATGATCACTTTTTGTGACCTTCAATGGAGAAGCCAAATTCACTTAACCACCAACTTAACAACCACAATGGTTCACTTAACAAAGTTAAGGCTCCCTTAACGACTGTCTTGCTTAGCTGTGGAAATTTGGGGGTCAGTTGTGCTTGTAAGTCGAGGATTAGCTCTCTTAACTGAACGGTGTGATCACCTTTTGGGACTTTCTGATAGGCAGAGGCAATGGGGAAGCCAGATTCACTTCACACACATCAACCAACAATTGGTTTCTTAATGGCGCTTTAAACCAAAACCAAAGCACCTGGTCCCCCCCCCCCCCAAATGAAGCATTTCAGAAGGCGACAAAATAAACAGCTCAACTCCAAAACATTGCTGGGATTGAAATTAATGTTAAATGATTCCAGATGTCTTAAATGCAAACCATCTTGGATATTTATGGCCAATTTCTTTTCTTTTTTTTAAAAGCCCTTAACCATAATCCCAGGCTTTTAACTCCACTTTCCAATGGTTTTGTCTCCAAAATTGGACAGCAACTGTACTCCTCATATATGCTCCAGGAATTGCAATCAAATTAGCCCATTTGCTAATTCTAGAGGAGCGTGAGGTCTGCCATTGGTTGCTTTCCTGCATACATTATAGGCTTAATTCATGCTCATGCTAGTTCTTATATTTGAGGCTGATTTTAACCGTGTTATTGTAATGTAGGTACTGATGAGTTAATACGAAATATGCTTGCATCTACCTCTGTTTGTCTTTGGGCTGTATTGTTTAAGTCAGTGGTCACCAAATGGTGGTCCGTGGACCACTGTGATCTGTGAGAAAATCTTGGTGGTCCACAGAAAAATTATTTGCATTTTTTAATATTGCACCGAATCAGGGGTCCTCAAACTACGGCCCCTGGGCTGGATACGTGCAATGAACGCTTGTGTTGCTGCAGAGAGTCTCCCCCTTCGGGGTCTTTTTCTGTGGGTCGGAGGGTGGCAGAAATTCCGACTTGGGGTCTGCTTCAGCCTCCTGGTGGGGGACTTTGGGCGAAGGCTGGAGGGAAGCACCGCTGATGGCAAAGAGCCGGAGGGCCTCGTTCCAGTGGGACCGCATCATGGCCTGGAACTGGCTGACCATCTCAGCTTGCTAAGCCTCCAGGCACTGGTATTGGCCTTGCACTCCCGCAGGTCTTCCCTCTGCTTGGAAAGCCTATGCTCCTAGTCCTCAGTGAGGTGCTTCTGCTGAGCCTCCTTCTCCATCAGACTCAATTTGAACTGAGCTGTTTTGCCAACTCTTTCTCCTGGTGGCTGCTTAGCTTCAATAACTGCTTCCTGTTGGCGCCCTAAGGAGCCCGGGCGGGAAGGCGAGGAGTAGCTGGGAGGGGAGGGGCGAGTAGATGCCGGTGAGGCATCCGTTGATGTGAGTGACATTGAGTTGGCCACACCCACACAGACACATGACCACCTAACCTCACCCACCCAACAGGTCATTAGGCAGATCATATTCGTGGTCCGCGGGATTTAAAATTATGAATTTAGTGGTGCCTGAGGTCTAAAAAGGTTGGTGACCCCTGGTTTAAATTATTAAAAGGGACTAATTGTTTTAAATCCTAGAGGAGCTTGTTTTAACGGATATACTTCCCTCTGCGTTTTGAACAACGGGAGATTTTTAATCAACGGGAAATGAGAAAACCCTACAAAACTAACATTAACCCAAATTTTCCACAGCACGCTTTCCAGGGTTGGGAGGATTCTGCACACCTGGCAGATGTTGCATCCTAACAGTTCTTTCCCTGGCCTCCCCTGGGACTCCTGTTACTAGGTTCGCACACGTGTGATTTCCTGCCTCGGAACTAGCTTTATTAATTTCATGCTCCCTATCCCCCGATATCTCGGATTATTCCAATTTTCTGTTCCAATGCAGTTTGAATGCCACATGGAGCAAAGCGACATTTTTATGACCCTCTCCCGGGGGAAATCAGGAGTACAATAATAGAGATAAGCACTGCACAAATAAGAGAGGGAATGGAGGGCCCAGTGGCCTCTTAATGCCGTCTTAAGCCTCCAATTTGCAGGCAGATAAGCGCCTCACCCAGAAGCTTCCCTTTTCGAGGCTGTGAAAAGAAAGAGGCAACACACCAAGTGCAGCCCTTTCACAACTTTCTACCAATCACTAAGAGGGAGGAGAGCAATATCTGGGGACAGGCGGGTGTTTTAATCATTTCTTTTCAAATTTCATGTGAATAAAAATAAATAGACTAGGAATGGCCAAGGTGGAACACAGAATCACAGGGCTGGAAGTCTATGGAGATTCACAGTCATTCGGGTCACTGTTGTCCCTAAGGTGCTTTTTCAAGAGGCAAACTTGGACTTTCTGGTTTTTCTATGTGGTGAAGATGTTTTGCTTCTCATCCGAGGAGCTTCTTCAGCTACGGCTGGCTGGTGGGGAACGGAAGGATTTATACTCCTTGCAGACAGCTGGACATTTGTATTCTTTTAGCCAGTCGTTAAAGTCACCTGTGTCCTCAGGATCACCAGGGTCAGGGGTCAGCCACCTGCAGCTCTGGAGCCGCATGTGGCTCTTTCATCCCTCTGCTGTGGCTCCCTGTCGCCAGCCAGCTCAACAATTGATAGGGTTTTCGGTTAGGACAGGTAGAGGAAAAAGGGCGCCATGCTAGGAGGAGACTCTATGGTGGGAGAACAGAACTTCCGGTCGGCTCCAGAATTGAAAGGAGTGGGGCTCTGGTTAGGACCTTTGTGGCTCTTTGAGTGTTTAAGGTTGCCGACTCCTGACCTGGGTAATGCAAATGGGTGTGGAACTTGAAAGGACTATGTTATAGACTGGAGATAGATGATGTCATATCCCGCCCCCCCTGTTTGAGAGAAAGCTGTTCAATTTTGACGTAGATGGCCTATTCAACTCCTCTTTAAAACCAGTGGTCCCATCTGTCCAAAAGGTGGACTTTGCTGTCTTCAAAAGAGTAGCCTCTTTTTTGAGATTTGATGAAGGTTTGTACGTGCCAGGCAGCGTGGCTCCATGTGCCACTTCGGGGCACGCGTGCAATAGGTTCACCATCACGGACTTATATATCAACTAATGGGTCTATTTTTTTGAAAACCAGCCACTTTTTTTTTCAACGTCACTGTGACTTCGAACAGTCACTAAGCAAACAGCCCTAAGTCGAATGACAGCCTTCATTGGCACAGTTATTTCCTTAATTAAGTCTTGTCCAATCACATACAGGTTGGCGCATTGGTAAAAGAAAAGGAGAGAAATCAAGTACATTATCGGGGGGGGGGGGCGGCTAGTAGGAGAAACAGGATATAAACAAAAGACACGAATGAATAATTCTACCTGCTGAGCACCCGAGGATGCACCATTATTTATCAGCGTTGAGGAAATGCTGCTGGGAAGAGCGAGGACACAGGATGACAGTCCAACATGGATTCACCGTGACTTTCAGTTATGCAAGCTTGCTTCTCAATCACAGCTTGGACGCAGCACAAGAGTGAATACCGTGTTTTTCGGAGTATAAGATGCACGTTTTTTCCCTCAAAAAAGAGGCTGAAAATCTGGTTGCGTCTTATACACTGAATCCAGCATTTTTTTTGCCTCCCCAAGCCCCACCCCCTTAGCAAAAATGGCTGTGCATATCCTGTAGAAGGCTTTCAGAGAGCTCCTGGGGGCTGGGGAAGGCAGAAATGAGTGAAAAACAGGCCGTTTTTTGTTCAATTTTGCCCCCACAACCCCAAGGAGCACTCTATAAGCTTCCTAAAGGCTATGCATGCAATTTTTTTTTGACAAAAAAAGAGCCTGTTTTTGTAAAAAAATGGGCCATTTTTGCTTGTTTTTTGGGGGGGACACCCCCCAGGAGCACTCTGCAAGCCCCCTAAAGGCTATTCATGCCTTTTGGGGGGCAAAAACAGGCCGGTTTTCATGAAAAACGGGCTGTTTTGGGGAGGTTTACAAAGTGCAAAAACCTTTTTTAAAATTTGCCTCTTCAAAACCTTGGTGCGTCTTATACTCCGGTGCGTCTTATATTCCGAAAAATATGGTACCTTTTCTTCCACCAAACCGAGCTATTATGAATAAGTTACACAATTACAGAATAAGAGTTGCAAGGGACCTTGGAGGTCTTCTAGTCCAACTAGACTAGACCCTATACCAGGCAGGAGACCCTATACCAGTAGTCCCCAGCGTCTGTGCCTTGGCAGTCCAGCTGAGGGGGGAAGCGGGGAATTGGTCCGCATGAGCGGTGGGCTGGTGCGCACACGCAGCCCTTGCACAAGTGGCGGGCCAACACACATGCACCCAACTCGGCATGCCGCTCACACAAATTGAGCTGCACGTGCCTTTGGCCAGCCACTCGCACAGCCCGATTCCAAATAGGCCACGCCCCGGTAGGAGACTGCGGCCTGGGTATTGTGGATCCTTGCCCTATATCATTTCAGACCAATGGCTGTCCTATCTCTTCTTGAAAGCCTCGGTGATGGAGCACCCACGACTTCTGGAGGAAAGCTGTTCCACCGATTAATTTGTTTTAAATCTCAGGAATGTTCTTCTTATTTCTAGGTTGGTTCTCTTCTTGATTAGTTTCCATCCATTGCTACTTGATCATACCTATTTGCACATGTAGCTAAACCAGAAGTGGGCTGCTGGCGGTTTGGAGGGGTTCAGGAGAACCTCTATCTAAGATTCTGTGCAGTTCAGAGAACCCCCCAAACCCAACTCCTGGCTGGCCCCACCCATCCAATCCCGCTCCTGCCAGGAGTCCCCATGCGACCCGTTTTGGATGCAGGTAAGTGCAGGGGGGTGCACGGAGGCTCGGAGAGGGCCTCCGGAGCCTGGGGAGGCCATTCCCCCCCCCCCGGAGGCTCAAGGAAAGCACCCAAAGCCTGGGGAGGGCAAAAACGCCCCCCTGCTGTGGTGCAGGAGGCCAACTAGGCCACACTCACCATAGTCACGCCCACACAGCAACCGGGCAGAGAACCCCTTGCTAAAAGTTTTGAAGCCCACCTCTGAGCTAAACCTATAATTACAATAATACAATAGCAGAGTTGGAAGGGACCTTGGAGGGCTTCTAGTCCAACCCCCTGCCTAGGCAGGAAACCCTATACCATTTCCGACAGATGCTAATATATATAATTCCAGAACTTTAAAGACACATGCTTTACAGGCAGGCAGCACTGAATATCATAGGGAACAGGGCAGAATAGCCACAGAAAGCATCCATTTTTGCCCCAAATGGCCTTCTTCTGGCCAAAGAAGGCTGACCCTTGAACAATCTCAAAGAGAAACCCCACATTCATTCATCGAGGCTTGTTTGACTCAATCGCAAAAAGAGAGAGAGGGAGGGAGGGAGCTACTTACAGTGTGTGACTCCAGCAAGAGTTTGATAGAATGTGGGAGTGTCGCTGTCATCTGTGAGTGTGACATACACTCCTCCGGAGAGCAGCCAGCGGGAGAATGTGAAAGCTTCTTTGTTGTGCAACAGCCAGGATCTGAATTTTTCATAGTTTACTTTTTCACCCTACAATAAAAGCAAAGGGGGAAAGGGAGATGTGAACTGTGAAGCTTGCTTCCATTTTTTTACAATTCTTTTTAGCTAAATTGATTGATAAGAGCTATCGATAGAAGATTAAAACAGTCATACTCAAGCTAGGCATCCTCCAGATATATTGGACATGATATAGATCTTTCTCAGCCAGGGGAGCGCCAGTTTGGGATAGTGGATAAGATGATGACCTAGAAAACCATGAAGCTGTGAGTTCTAATTCCTCCTTAGGCATGAAATCCAGTTCAGTGACTTTGGTCCAATCACCGGGAGACAGTGACTTTCTATTTCTAGTTGTGTGTTAGCATGAAAGCTGACTGGTTGATTTTGGGTCAATCACCAGGAGACTGGGAATTGTAATCCCGCTTTAAACACGAAAGCTGGCTAGATGATCTTGGGCCAATCATGACATTAGTTGGGGAATAAACATTACTGAAACCAATCTCCATGTAAATTTTGTCACTAACTGGTCAGCCCCTCCCCTGCTAGTAGACCCACTATTTAAGTATAACTCTGGAGCAAATAGCCAGAGATAAGTCCTAGTCCCTACATCTGCATTTTCTTAAAATAAAGATAAAGAGGCATGAACAGCTCTCATCTATCAGCACCCATGCATGCATCCAGCCACTGCCCATCCATCCATCCATCTACCCACCCACCCACTCATTTTTGTATCTATTATCATCACCCATCCATCCATCCAACCAACCACCAACTGTCTCTCTGTTTGTCTACCATCATTATCTATCTATCTATCTATCTATCTATCTATCTATCTATCTATCTATCTATCTATCTATCTATCTATCTATCTATCACCTACCTACCGTCCGTCCGTCTGTCCATCCACCCCACCTACCTACCTATCATCCATCCATCATCTATCTATCTATTACCTACCTACCTACCTAATCTATTAGGTATCTATTATCTACCTACCTATCATCTATCTTTCATCTACCTACCTACCTATTATCTACCTATCTATCTATCTATCTATCTATCTATCTATCTATCTATCTATCTATCTATCTATCATCAACTACCTACCTAGGGGAGACATGATAGCAGTCTTCCACTATCTCAGGGGTTGCCAGAAAGAAGAGGGAGTTAAACTATTCTCCAAAATGCCTAAATGTAGGAGAAGAAGCAATGGGTGGAAACTAATCAAGGAGAGAAGCAACTTAGAACTAAAGAGAAATTTCCTGACAATGAAAACAATGAATCAGTGGAACAACCTGTCTCCAGAAGTTGTGAATGCCCCAACACTGGAAGTCTTTAAGAAGAGGTTGGACAACCATTTATCTGAAATGGTATAAGGTTTCCTGCCTAAGCAGGGGGCTGGACTAGAAGACCTCCAAGGTCCCTTCCAACTCTGTTATTCTGTTCTATTCTATTCTATACTATTCTATTCTATTTGATTGCAACAGAATCTTAAATAACATTTTCTCCAGCTCGGCTCTTGATGAGCTTGAGAGAAATATCCTTCAAATCCCGTCTCATTTAAAACGACTGCTGTTGTTTTCTGATTCTTTGTAATGGCAGGGTGAATAACTGGTTTTAAAAATAAAATATTCCTCCCAATTCCTTTGCCGGCAGATCAGAGAGCTGATTTTTTTTTCAACCCCAGAGCCTGCTGCTGCATTCAAAGCCACCCTGAAAGAAAACTGTGATTAACTTCAGGAGCCCTGTGCTGGCGTGCATGTATTTTTTTTAACCCTTTGGCACGAAAGGATTAGCTTTCACCTCCAGCGAGCTTATCGGGAATAGACAGCTTGGTAAAAGAGAATACATTTCGGCATGGAGGTAGCTAACAACAAGACAAAGTCCCCGGCACGATTTTTACAAAAATACACCATTAGGACCGAGAAGGCGGAGGAGGGACAGACCGTAGTTATGCCTAACGGCAGAATTGGATCATTTCTATCAGTGTCACACAGCTCTTACCAAGAGGTGTTCTGCAGGTAACATGTTCCAGGTTTTAATACCGGTAATAGGCTTTTTTACCTACAGGCAGTCCTCAACATATGACCACAATTGAGCCCCAAGTTGATGTTGCTAAGTGAGAAAGTTGTTAGGTGAGTTCTGCCTCATTTTACGACTTTCCCGGCCACATTTTAATTTCACTGAAAGTTTAATGAAAAGAAGGACTAGGGGTGACCTGATAGCAGTCTTCCACTATCTCAGGGGCTGCCACAAAGAAGAGGGAGTCAAACTAGTCTCCAAGGCATCTGAAGGTAGAACAAGAAGCAATGGGTGGAAACTAATCAAGGAGAGAAGCAACTTAGAACTGAGGAGAAATTTCCTGACAGTGAGAACAATTAATCAGTGGAACAGAAGTTGCCTCCAGAAGTTGTGAATGCCCCAACACTGGAAGTCTTTAAGAAGATGCTGGATAGCCATTTGTCTGGAACGGTATAGGGTTTCCTGCCTAAATAGAGGGTTGGACTAGAAGACCTCCAAGGTCCCTTCCAACACTGTTATTCTGTTGTTTGTGAAATAAATCACTGCGCTTTAAAATTAGTAACACTGCTGTTAAGTGAATCTGGATTCCCCATTGACTTTGCTCATCAGAAAGCTGCAGAAGATGTTCACCAGGACACTGCAAGCATCACTAAGGTGAGCCGGTTGTCAAGCATCTGAATGTAAGTCACTTGACCATGGGGCTGCTGCAAAGGTTGTTAAGTGGGCAAAATGATCATGTCACTTTTTTCAGTGCCGTTGTTATGTCGACACAGTCACTAAGTGAACTGTTGAAAGTCGAGGACTACTGTACTGAGCCGCATCATTGTCTGGAAGGAGAAGGAAAGAATTGGGGATAAGCTAAGACGCTGAGCTTATCGTTCAGAAAAGTCAGCAGTTCGAATCCCTAGCACCGCGTAATGGAGTGAGCTCCTGTGACTTGTCCCAGCTTCTGTCAACCTAGAAGTTCGAAAGCAGGTAGAAAATGCAAGTAGAAAAATAGGGACCACCTTTGGTGGGAAGGTAACAGTGTTCCGTGCCCCTTTGGTGTTTAATCATGCCACATGACCACGGAGATGTGTTCGGACAGTGCTGGCTCTTTGGCTTTGAAACGGAAATGAGCACTGCCCCCTAGATTTGGGAACGACTAGCACATACGTGCAAGGGGAACCTTTACCTTACCTTTACTTACTACTGTGTTTCCCCAAAAATAATAGTCTTATTTTTTTCGCCCCCCGAATTAAGCGTTTGGCCTTATTTTTGGGGAAGTCTTATTGTTTTTGAGGTGCAGGAGACGGCGAGCGTGGTCACCTCATGGCTGCTGCTGTGTTGCAATATTTTTGGGGAGGGCTTATTTTAGTCCATGCGCTCCAGTGGTGGGTTTCAAAAATTGTTCGAACCTACTCTGTGGGTGTGGCCTCCTTTGTGGGAGTGGCTTGCCACCCATGTGACCGGATATGAAGATGCCGACGACACTTGTCAGAACCACCTTAAATTACCTCACACACAGCACTGGCATGCATGAGAATAGGATGTAAACTTGTTTTTTAAAAGGCATCTTTGGTTTGCGTTAAAACAATTTCAACACACGCAATGTTCTGATTGCACCACAAACGCAGTAGTCATCCTTACCTTTCACAGAGGCACTGAGTTTTATAAATATGAGCGTGATAGTGAAGAATAATCATATCCAAGGACCAGGGGTGGGTTTCAAAATTTTTTGGAACCTCTTCTGTAGGTGTGGCCTGCTTTCCGGGTCCACCGGTGGAACCTCTTCTAACCGGTTCGGTAGATTTGACGAACTGGTTCTACCGAATAGGTGCGAACTGGTAGGAACCCACCTCTGATACACTCAAAAGCCCAATGTGGCTTATTATCCTGTGAGGTCTTATTTTCAGGGAAACGGGGTACGAGGGAAGAAATGGTCAACGAAGCAAAAACTGTAAGAACCACAGGAGAGAGTGACGCTATTATCTTAGACCTGCAGGCAGGGAGGGCCAAAAACACCCAATTAGTCTTCTAGATTCAAGAAAGCCAACTTCAAACAGCTAAAGGAAAAAGAAGAATTCCACCGATAAAAATCCTGAGAGGGGAACAAAACAGTGCCAGGGTGGGCTGAGAAATTCGGGGGAGGGGGGGGGACATAAGACAGCTCAGTCCCAAACTGAAAACATACTGTAGAGAAGAAAAAAAAACCAAGGGAACAATATCGATAGGATCAGCAAAGAGCTCGTGGGAAAATAGAGAAACAAAAAGGATAAGGTTTTTTTTTTTTTTAAATGGAAAGAAGGGTGTATTTTGGGGGGGGAGGGGGAAGTAGGGTGTTGAAGAACAACTCACAACTGTGAAGATGGGAGCAAGAAAGTTAATGCTCGAAATGATCTGGAGCAATAAATGCTAAAAATAATAAAAAGTGGGGTTTTCAAATAAATAGGAAATCACTGAGGATATTTACCTAGTTTGGGGAAAGAAAGGTCTGCAGGAAAACCACCAAGTTTAGAGAGCATCAAGGACGCTGTAGTCCTCCCTGCTCCTCCTCCTCTCTGCAATCCACACTCCCTCCTAGCACTGATGATGTCACCTAGTTGGGTAACGAAACGTCTGCAGGAAAACAACCAAGCTCAGGCACCAACACGGAGCCCTCATTTCAACACTGAACTACAATTAAAGTCAATGGGGAAACCAGATTCATTGAGCCGCCGTGTGACTAATTTAAGAACCGCGGTGGCTCACTTAACAAACAAGGCAAGAAAAGTCGTAAAATGGAGCAAACTCACTTAACAAATTTCTCCCTTAACAACCTAAATTTTGGGGTTAATCTGGAACCCTGCTCCCGTAGAGTTCAAACTTATTTTTTAGATTTTACCCTAAACTTTATTACTTTATTAGGTAACTCATGATGGAGAATACAGCAATAGCAATAGCGCTTAGTTATACCCTATTATACCCTGAAAATAAGACCTCCCCCAAAATATTGCAGCACAGTAACAGCTGTTGATGATGAACAGATGACCACGCTTGCCGCCTCCTGCACCTCAAAAATAATAAGACCTCCCCCATAATAAGGCCAAGTGCTTATTTCGGGGATCAAAAGAAAATAAGACCCTGTCTTATTTTCGGGGTAATAGGGTATACTGCTTCATAGTGCTTTTACAGCCCTCTCTAAGCGGTTTACAGAGTCAGCCTCTTGCCCCCAACAATCTGGCTCCTCATTTTAATATACACAATATAGACCATAATACTCCTTCCTCCTCATGTTTTCCTTACAACAACCCTGTGAAATGAGTTGGGCTGAGAGGGAGGGACCGGTCCAAAGACACCCAGCCAGCTTTCATGACTAAGGTGGGACTAGAACTCGCCATCTCCTGATGATTGGTCCAAAGTCACCCAGCTGCCTTTCATGCCTAAAGTGGTACTAGAACTCACAGCTTCCTGATTTCTAGGCCAGCGCCTTAACCACTACCCCAAACTGACTGCAATTTCGATATCATGCTGGTTTTCGAAATGCCATTTGGAATTGAAATCTGGATTGCTGCCTGTCTAGGATGCTCTGGGCCAGGGGTTGACCTGGAAGGTCGAAGGTTCCTTCCAACTCTATGATTATTCATCTGGCACTGGTATGTTTTGAGAACATCTGGCAATCCCACAGAGACGAATCCCCCACTGAATGTGTCTAGGGACTTGGCTTGAGCCTTCTCAAGGCACGGAAAGAAAACCGCCATGTACAAGGCAGCTGGGACTGCAGCTGGCAAGTCGTCAGCTGGCTTAGTTGCCTTGCCAAGTACTGAAAGCACAACTGGCTGCCAAACGCACATCTGGTGCCAACAGCCTCCCTCACCCCACCCATAAGGCGAAATCCAAATGCCAATCACCATGTACGGGAACTGATCACAAATACTTACTGCTCTTAGAAGTATTTTCTATATATTAGCTAATTGCAACACAGGTAGTCCTCGACTTGTAACAGCTCATTTAGTTGTCAACTCGCAAAGCACTCCTGGCCTGCTCTCGAGTTGCCATAGGAAAGGGGGAATGGGAAACCGATGACATGGCATGCACATTCCAGACTTATCTCTCTCAAGGCTGTATCCCAGGGTTACTTAGTTGCCGGAGGGGAGTGATCTCTACAACCCCGAAATTGCCCCATTGGTGAATGTGATTGATGATACACTCTGGGGGAGGAGGGTCATGATTGGGGCCATAAATTACATGGGGTCAGAGCTGGCTTTTCTTGGGAACCTGCTGACATGAAGCTCCTAATAAATAACTGCATTTCTTTTGAAGCTTGGCTCGAGGCTCATGATTTAATTAGGGCATCAGTCAGAACCCTGACATTAGTGACCACTCAAAATTACAACAGCACTGAAAAAATGACAATTTCTTCACACTTATGACCATCCCCAGGGTCACATGATTTACATTAGGAGAATGCTTGATAACTGATTCACATTTATGACGGTATACAGCGCCCCAGGGTCATGCGATTCCTCTTTTCTGACCTTCTGACAAGCAAAGTCAATGGGGAAGCCAGATTCACTTAACAACCATGTGACTAATTTAAGAACTGCAGTGATTCACTTAACAAACGTGGCAAGAAAGTCATAAAATGGGGCAAAACTCACTTCTCACTTAGCAACATAAATTTTGGGCTCAGTTGTGATCGTAAAATGAGGACTACCTGTACTCTAAAGCAGTGTTTTTCAACCTTTTTTGTGCAAAGGCACACTTTTTTCATGAAAAAAATCACAAGGCACACCACCATTAGAAAATGTTAAAAAAATTTAACTCTGTGCCTATATTGACTATATATAAAGTAATTTTCCCACGGCACACCTTACACTATGTCACGGCACACTAGTGTGCCACGGCACAGTGGTTGAAAAACACTGCTCTAAAGTATCCAATCTTGGCAACTTGTACCTGCGTACTTCAACTCAAGGGACACGGTGGCTCAGTGGCTTAAGGTGCTGAGCTTGTCGATCAGAAAGGTTGGCAGTTCGATGGTTCGAATCCCTAGCATCGCAGAATAGAGTGAGTTCCCGTTACTTGTCCCAGCTTCTGCCAACCTGGCAGTTTTTAAGTACGTAAAAAATGCAAGTAGAAAAAATAGGAACCACCTTTGGTGGGAAGGGAACAGCGTTCTGTGCACCTTCGGTGTTTAGTCCTGCCGGCCACATGACCATGGAGACTTCTTCGGATAGCACTGGCTCTTCGGCTTAGAAATGGAGATGAGCAACACCCCCTAGAGTCGGGAAGGACTAGCACATGTGTGCGAGGGGAACCTTTACCTTTTAATCTTTACTACTTATATAACTATCCTCCTAGCAGGAAGAAAGTCACAAGCAGCCCATCAGAGACGGTTATCTGTTTCGCCCACACACAGAGGAGGAAAGAGGGGAAATCTACCATCAGAAATGCCCTTATTTGACACTGGAAAAGTAGCCATCTTGGGCGACACAGAGAGAGGGGACACACAATGGATCCTTTACATAAGCACACATAGCGAACAGAACTGCCAAGTTTACAGCTAAGGCAGATGATCTGAGAATCGGTTATAACAAACAAATTGGGGGTGTGTTATGTATTTACTCGGATGCTGATTTATTTATTTTTTTGTACATTGTGCATATTTTATTACTAAATTTTCCTGTTATCTATTTTACCACGGACTTACTGTATAAAACGCACCGGAGTATAAGACACACCAAGATTTTGAAGAGGCAAATTAAAAAAAAAAGTTTTTGCGTTCTGCAGACCTCCCCAAAACGGCCCATTTTTCGTGAAAATAGGCCTGTTTTTTGTCCAAAAAAGGGGCATTAATAGCCTTTAGGAGGCTTGTAGAGTGCTCCTAGGGGCTGGGAGAGGCAAAAATGAGCAAAAAATGGCCCGTTTTTCGCTAATTTTTGCCCTCTCCGGCCCCCAGGAGCACTCTGGAAGCCACTGAAAGGCTATGCACAGCCATTATTGCAAAGGGGGCGGGGTTTCGGGAGGCCTAAAATGCTGTATTCAGTGTATAAGATGCACCCAGATTTTCACCCTCTTTTTTGAGGGAAAATGGTGCGTCTTATACTCCAAAAAATACGGTATATCCTGTACAAATGAAGGTGAATATACGTGTCCCGGGATTTTTTGAGGGATCCTTGATACTCCCTGAGCTTGCTTGTTTTCTTGCAGATGTTTTATTAATCAAACATCATCGGTGTCGGTAAATACTTACTAGCACTGATGATGTTACTTAGTTGGGTAATGAAAAGTCTGCAAGCAAACAAGTAAGCGCAGAGATCACCAAGGACTTCCACAATCCTTCCTGCTCCTCCTTCGGAAACCCGAAGAACAGCTGGCTGGTGCGCGCATGCCTGTTTTGGGGGCAGTTTTCAAGCCATTTTCTGGGCAATTTTCAGATTGTTTTGGGGGCCTTTTTCTGGGCCATTTTCAGGTCATTTTTCAGGCTGTTTTCAGGCTGAAAAATGGCCTGAAAACAGTCTGGAAAAGGCCCGGAAACGGCCTCGCTCACTTCTAACACTGATGATGTTACAAAGTGGGGTAATGAAACGTCTGCAAGAAAACAAGCAAGCTCAGAGAGCGCCAAGCACTCCTCATTTCAAAAATGAACTACAAATATTCTCCTTTATTGGCAGATTAGAAAAAATAGCATAATGTGAGAAAGATTGTTAAAACATCTGGACAATATAACATAGGGCAGTGATGGTGAACTTTTTCGGCACTGAGTGCCCAAATGGGAAAGCACATGCATGTGTGCGCACCGGAAACCCGAATAACAGCTGGCTGGTGCATGCATGCCTGTTTTGGGGGAGTTTTTGGGGCCGTTTTCAGGCCATTTTCTGGGCAATTTTCCGATTGTTTTGGGGGCCTTTTTCTGGGCCATTTTCAGGTCGTTTTTCAGGCTGTTTTTAGGCTGAAAAATGGCCTGAAAACAGTCTGGAAAAGGCCCGGAAACGGTCTGAAAAACGTCCTGTTTTTTGGTCATTTTCAGGCGCTCTGCACTTATAGCAGTTATAGTTATAGCAGTTAGACTTATATATCGCTTCATAGGGCTTTCAGCCCTCTCTAAGCGGTTTACAGAGTCAGCATATTGCCCCCACAGTCTGGGTCCTCATTTTACCCACCTCGGAAGGATGGAAGGCTGAGTCAACCTTTGAGCCGGTGAGATTTGAACCGCCGAACTGCAGCTTAGCAGTCAGCTGAAATGGCCTGCAGTACTGCACTCTAACCACTGCGCCACCTCGGCTCAACTCGACTTGCGAAGACCAGCTGGCCAGCGAGCCAAAAACCAGAAGAGAGGGCTCTGCATGCCACCTCTGGCACGCATGCCATAGGTTTGCCATCATGGACATAGGATGTGATTTCCCCCCCCCATTTGTTTTAAATCAAAACCACTGAAGAAAGAGCTGACCTGCTCAACCACAGCATGTCGTCTAACGTCCTGATTGAATCTTTCCCAAAGGCTGAGAGGGAAGAGTGCGTGTTTCCGATCAACTTTCAACACATATCCCATCAAATTAGATTGACAATACAAGGGGAGCAACTGACGGGTTTGCAGAATTTCAATCCTCAGGTATGTCATTTTAACCACACTCTCTCCTGCTGCTTTTCACAGACAGAATGTTAATGAGCCCCAAGCCCAGAGGGTGTGCAAAGGATACCCAGAAAGCCAACAACTTTGCACCTCAGGACTCATTTATGAAATTTGAATGCTGTCCTTTCCCCCAGCCACTGCCGTGACTCCCCACTTTGGGACAACCATGATCTGGATGATTGAGAATCTCTACAGACTGGAGAAGACTCCTGCATTGAGTCCCTTGGACTGCAAGGCGATCCAACCGGTCAGTCCTAGAGGAGATCCACCTTGACTGCTCTTTAGAAAGCCAGATCCTGAAGAGGAAACTCGAATGCTTTGGCCACCTAATGAGAAGGAAGGACTCCGTGGAGAAGAGCCTCATGCTGGGAAGGATGGAGGGCAAAAGAAGAAGAAGGGGACGGCAGAGAAGGAGGTGGCTGGATGGAGTCACCGAAGCAGTCGGCGTGAGCTTGAACGGACTCCAGAGGATGGTAGAGGACAGGAAGGCCTGGAGGAACGATGTCCATGGGGCCGCGATGGGTCGGACACGACTTTGCAACTAATAACAACAACACAGACTTTTAACTATACAATTTGGGATGAACCCCCTTTGAATGGTGTGGGAGTAGGAATGGATGTCCAGAGGAGAAATTGCAGACTACAGGAACCATTACAGGTAACCCTGAGGACACAGATAAACCTCCAAGTGCTTCAAGGACCCTCCAAAAGGATGCAAATGACCATCTGTCTGCAAAGAGTATAAATCCCCACCATTCCGTCAGAGCTGAAGAATCTTCTCGGATGAGAAGCGAAACATCTTCAAAAGAATAAACAAGAAAGTCCAGTTGCCTCCTGAAAAAGCCCCATTGGGACAACCATGACCTGGATGACTGTGAATCTCTACAGACTCCCCCCTCCCACACACACCTAGTGAGTTTCCTGGAAAAAAAATCCAGTGCAGTAAAATCATAGGCCACAGTTATCCAACCTCTCCAGCTATGAAGGGAGATTCCGTGTGAGCAGCAGGGAAGCATGGTGCATGCACCTCCATTTCTGCAAACCCAGTTCTGAACGGCACTGCAGCTCGGGGGTTTGAGGACCCCTGTGGTAGACCACCGAACATTCAGAATGGGAAATTAAAAATATATAATAATAATAATATCAAAAATGAAGCTATAAAGGTGGCAGCCAGCAGAAGGCGGACGCGCAGGATGGCTTCGCGCTTCACCCTGGTGGCCTAGGGGTTAGAGTGCACTATCGCAGGCAAAATCTGCCCATTGTCTGAAGTTCGATTCTGGCAGGCTCCAAAGTTGACTCAGCCTTCTATCCTTATGAGGTCGGTAAAAGGAAGACGCAGATTGTTGGGGGCAAGATGCACATACTTTGTAAACTGTGCATAGTGTGCTGTAAAGCACTATGAAGCGGTATGCAAGTAGTCCTCAGCTTACAACAGTTCACTTAGTGACTGTTCAACATCACTGAATAAAGTGACTTACAACTGTTTTTCACGCTTACGACCACTGCCGCATCCCCATGCTCATGTGATCAAATTTGGATGCTTGGCAACTGGTTCATATTTATGACGGTTACAATGTCCTGGGGCAGAGGTCTTCAAACTTGACAACTTTAAGACTTGTAGACTTCAACTCCCAGAATTCTCCAGCCAACTGGCTGGAGAATTCTGGGAGTTGAAGTCCACAAGTCTTAAAGTTGCCAAGTTTGAAGACCTCTGTCCTGGGGTCATACGATCCCCTTTTGCAACTTTCTGACCAGCAAAGTCAACGGGGAAGCCAGATTCACTTAACAACCTTGTTACTAAATTGGCAACTGCAGTGATTCACTTAACAGCGGTGGCAAGAAAGGTCGTACAATGGGACTCCCCACACACACAGATACACACACCTAGAAACAAATGTTTCACTGAGCAACATAAACTTTGGGCTCAATTGCGGTCGTAAGCCGAGGACTACCTGTACAGGAGAAGAAATGAATCTGTACAGGTAGTCCTCAATTTACAACCACCATTGGGACCAAAAATTCTGTTGCTGAGCAAGAAGGTGGCTAACTGAGCAACTGCAACGATTCACTTAACAACTGTGGCAAGAAAGATTGTAACATTTTTTGCCATGTGTCAGCCGAATCTCTAGCATGGGGTTTGAGTTTGCTGCATGTTTGCTATCGGCTGCCATAGTAACGGGGAGGGGGGGCATGGTATTTGGGCTGGGGAAGTGAGCTGCTGAGGTGAAGTCCCATGTGAACTGAAAGGGAGGTTTGCTCTCAAGAATTATTGCGCTGCTGAGTGGAGTTGTTTACACCCTGTCAAGGCCAACCATCCTGAGACTCCAGATGCGAGAAATATCTGCAGAGGAGCTTTCCCATAACATCGTACTAGACATTGATAGGACTCTTAGTGCTGGACCCTGGGGGCAGGGATTTGGGGAAACTTTCAATCTGTAACTTTCGTAGCTTTTGAATCTGATCTTGTCTTGCTTTTGTTGCTATCATTTCCAACTCAGTAAAAGTACCTCTTCTCTATCTCAATGGAGTTAGGGGTTTTCTTGTGTTTTGAACGGAGGCAGGCCTGACACCACGGTTGTTAAGTGAATCACTGTAGTTGTTAAGTTAATAACATAGTTGTTAAGTGAATTCGGCTTCTCCATTGACTTTGCTGGTCAGAAGGTCGCAAAGATTGATCACATGACCCTGGGACCCCCACTGTCATAAGTACATGCCAGTTGCCAAGCATCTGAAAACTGATCATGTGACCACGGGGATGCTACAACAGTTGTAAATGTAAAAAACAGTCATAAGTCTCTTTTTTCACTGTCAGGGTAAATTTCAATGGTTGCTACCGTGCTTCCCCGAAAATAAGACAGGGTCTTATTTTCTTTTTACCTACAAAATATGGCTTGGGCCTTATTATGAGGGCAGGGTTGCCAGGTGGCTGCTCTCTTGCGAGCGGGCTCCCAAAGAGCCGGGCACAGCCTCATGGGCGAATGGCTGTGTTGCGCTGTCCCAGCAGCACAACACAACAGCCATGAAACAACCACGTTCACGAGCAGCCACCCGGCAAACCCCCTTTCCAGCCGGGCACAGTGCCATTCACTGACCTAGGGGTATTGCCAAGCTGCGTGAGCGCCTGTTCGCTGCCGCCCAGCTCCCACGGCTTGGCGCCTTCAAACTGCCAGTGAATAGCGCTTTGCACGGCTGGTGAGGGGGGTTGCATGAGCGGCTGTTCTACTCTCGCTCATGTGCCTCCCAGCCTCACGATGCCCTATCCCAGCTTTCCCTGCAGAGCCACAGCACCTCCGCTATCCCAGCATGGCTTTTTCTGCTGCTTGCAAACCGAGTCTTCCAGCAGTGGCTGCTCTGGGCGTACACTCTATGGTTGTATGCTCTGCCGGCAGCTGGCCCACAATCATAGAGGGTACGCCCAGAGTGGCCACCGCCGGGAGACTCAGTTTGGAAGCTGCCAAAAAAGCCATGTTGGGATGGCGGCGGCAGCGGAGGTGCCCTGGCTCTGCAGGGAGAGCTGGTCCAGGGCATTGTGAGGCTGGGAGGCGTGCGAGTGGGAGCGGAACAGCCGCTCACGCAACCCCCTTCTCCAGCCGTGCAGAGCGCCATTCACTGGCATTTTGAAGGCGCCAAGCCGCGGGAGCCGGGCAGTGGCGAACAGGCGCTCACGCGGCTTGGTGATACCCCTAGGTCAGTGAATGGCGTTGTGCCCGGCTGAAAAGGGGTTTGCCGGGTGGCTGCTCGTGAGCGTGGTCGCTTCATAGTTGTTGTGTTGTGCTGCTGCGACAGCGCAACACAACCGTTTGCCCCTGAGGATGTGCCCGGCTCTTTAGGAGCCCGCTCGCAAAAGAGCAGCCACCCAGCAACCCCCCTCTTCAGCTGAGCACAGCACTGCTCACCAATCTAGCGGTATCCCGAAGGCGGCAAGCAACGCGCTCACGTTGGTGAGCGGCGCTCTGCCTGACCAGAGGTAGGGGATTGTCCAGGGGGATTATTTGCGGGGAAGGGCTTATATTTTTGCCCACCAGTAAGTGTGGCACGTCCTTATTATGAGGACATGTTATATTTTCGGGGAAACACGGTAAATGAATGGCTGTAAGTTGAGGACTACCTGTATCCTATAACTGTTTGCAGAAAAATACAATCTGGGTCTTCCTTTTGGGATGGAGTTTTGAAATTACAGGGGTTCCCTGTGAAATTACAGTGAGTAAAAATTGGGGGCTCAATTGTGAGTGTTTGGTGAGGACTACTTCTATAATTTCTCCTTTACTTCCTGCCACTTTTTTATGACTTATAAAAACTTATAAAACTAGATAAATCCCCAACCTCCTAGCCAGAGGTGGTATTCAGCCAGTTCTAACCAGTTCTAGTGAACCGGTAGCAGAAATTTTGAGTATTCGGATAACCGGCAAATACCATCTCTGACTGGCCCAGCTCCTATTCTATTCACTGCCTCCCGAATTCCAGCTGATCGGCTGGGTCTTCTTTTGTTGCCCTGCACAGAAGAACGGAACTGGAAAGCAGGTTAGCAGAGTGGGGAGGGGAGGGAATGGGGATTTTGCAGTATCCTTCCCCTGGAGTGGGGAGGGAATGGGGACTTTGCAGTATCCTTCCCCTGGAGTGGGGATGGAATGGGGATTTTGCAGTATCCTTCCCCTGGAGTGGGGATGGAATGGAGATTTTGCAGTATCCTTCCCCTGGAGTGGGGAGGGAATGGGGATTTTGCAGTATCCTTCCCCTGGAGTGGGGAGAAAATGGAGATTTTGCAGTATCCTTCCCCTGGAGTGGGGAAGGAATGGGGATTTTGCAGTATCCTTCCCCTGGAGTGGGGAAGGAATGGGGATTTTGCAGTATCCTTCCCCTGGAGTGGGGAGGGAATGGAGATTTTGCAGTATCCTTCCCCTGGAGTGGGGAGGGAATGGGGATTTTGCAGTATTCTTCTCCTAGAGTGGGGAGGGAATGGGGATTTTGCAGTATCCTTCCTCTGCCACGCCCACCATGCCACGCCATACCACGCCCACAGAACCAGTAGTAAAAAAAAAATTAATCCCACCATTTCTCCTAGCCCTTTCCCTCCTATCGTTGCTACTTCAAACCCTTAAGTCACACATTTAACCTCCTAAATACAAGGAGCATTAAACCTAACTCTGTTATATCAAAGGCTTACTCTACAATACATGAAGCACAGCCAAAGTAAATGTTTATTTAAAAATGGAACAAGGGATGCCTTGGCCAGATGACAGCAGAGCTTGTTCCAGTTAGACTGTCTCTCAAGCTATCGCCAACTGATTTTCAGGAGCACTTATTTAAAGTGAGTATGTGATATGATTTAATACAGGGATATGATTTAATACATTACATTTAAATAATAATAATAATAATAATAATAATAATAATAATAATAATAATAATGCAGTATTACCAAAATTAGCATCATTAAAAGAGGCTTGATATCAAGGCAGAATAACGATACCACTGAAAAGAAGACAAATGAATTGAATGTTAAATAGAAAGTGGCTAATTGTCAGGAATTACCTCTAAGAAGCATTTTTTAAGACATTCAGGGATTTTTCCATCAACTATGAGAAGCATCCTCTCCATCTCTTCACGGGCGACATGGCTCCCAGATTCATTGGAAAACAGGCTGAAAATATCTGAGAGAGAAGACAAAATCATGTACATATGATTTCTGTGCAAGTCAGAAATTGTGATAGAGCTGGTGATGTCCATTATTTCATATCATTTTAGAAACAGAAATAGTTACACTCTTAAAAGTGTTGTGGCCCGCCAGGAGCCAGCAGAGCTGGCAGCAGATTCAGACAGTGAGGAGGTTGGGGAGGAAGATGGGCCAGTCCTGGAGTCTGGGGAAGGCTCTGATGAGGGTTCTGTCTTCGGAGGCAGAAAGGGGGCCAGGACCGTATGCCAGTTATCAGCTGCCTTCAGAATCAGACATCAGTGGGGCAGAAGAATAGCTGGAGCCTGTTCCCGATGGGTGCATGTGCAGAGTTGCCAGACAAAGGGAACAGCTAAGGAAGAAGGGTCGACTTGGGAGTAAGGCCACAGGTGGACGGTGGATGGCCCCTCCCATACGGAATAAAAGAGGAGCAAAAGTGGAGTGGAGTTTGCAGGAGACAATGAGTTCATTCCTGCATTCTTGCCAAGTATTGCGGCGTCTGAAAGATATCGGCCTTGCCACTCACCAAGCCCGATAAAGGCTAGTAATTATGAACTATCTTGAAAGATTGTGGTTGGGACTTTGCTGGAGAGGAATTCACAGTAAATTGAATAAAAGGGGTTTATCGGGACAAGGACTCACCTTTGTGCTGCTGGGGAAGCCTGGGTCCGAACTTTTTTTTTTTTTAACAAAAAATCTACACAGTTGTTCTTAAAGTCATCTGATATGGCATTTTATGCAAAATAAGTATCACAAACAAAGTCTATATCAGTGTTTCCTAATCTTGGCAGCTTATGAAGGTGGGTGGACTTCAACTCCCAGAATTCCCCAGCCAGCAGGAGGACTGGCAGTCGTCCTGCTTAGTCAATAGGAAAGGAAGACAGCCCCCCCCCCCCCAAGTCATGGCAGTTGAAAGCATGTTTTACTAAGGCCAATTGGTTACGATGGAGCAAAGCTGAATCTAGCATTTCACGGCCAAACCAAACAGTTAACTTTCCCCCTTGGGAGCCGTCTCCCTACGGTTATTGATGAGTGACTAATCGTATTCAAACTAATTGTTTTGGTAAAAGTCCCCGGCTACGAGGGGCTTGGAGGTGCTGCATTCCACTGGCTCTCTGCTCTCATGAGATGGTATGCAGGCTTTCGGATTCCTTTAATCGCCCACCTCACAGCTCCCTCCCCACCCCCAAGGGGTGGGTTCCTGCCAGTTCTAAGCTCTTCAATAGAAGAGGTTCCACAAATCTACAGTGCCGTTTAGAACCGGTTCCAGCTCCCTCCCCCCGCCCATCCGCACATCCTCAAGATGAAGAGCTAGAGGAGGAATTCTGGGAGTTGAAGTCCACAAGTCTTAAAGCTATCAAGTTTGAACACCCCTGGAGTTTTTTTTTTCTAAAGGGTTAGGGGTGCAAGGGTCTTGTAACTTGACAGCTTTAAGACTTGCGTGCTTCAAATGCCAGAGTTTCTGAGCCAACATTTTGGTTGCTAAGCAAGAGCTTTGTTAAGTGAGTTTCATCACATTTTACAAGTTGGCCATACCCACCCAGTAACATGGCCGGCAAGCCACTCCCACCCAGTCACATGGCCAGCAAGCCACTCCCACAAAGCAGGCCACACCAACAGAAGAGGTTCTAAAAAATTTTGAAACCCACCACTGCCTCCCCCCCATTACTTCATCCCACCCCAGGGCTCCGTCTCCTCCCCCCCTTACTAGCCTGGCATGTAGCTAAGTGGGGCCAGTGCAGTGGGATGGCACATCTGACATGGACTTTGGTGTCAGAGGTCTACACTGGTGATGCTTTTCAAGCAGGCTCTTAACTGAAATTAGACAGAGCAGAGCAGAGCAGAATAGAACCGTGATGGTGAACCTGAGCTCTCTCTGTGGGCACGTGCGCCATAACCAGCTGGTCTTCCGGTTTCTGGCACACGCAAAGACCGGCAGGCCTGCATGTATGTGCACACTGGAAACCAGAAGACCAGCTGGCCAGCATATGCATATGTGCCGGCCAGCTGGTCTTTGGGTTTCCAGGCTCTGGCGCACCTTCCTGTTTCAGTACTCGGTGCCGAAAAGGTTCGCCGTTAGTGGAATAGAATAGCAGAGTTAGAAGGGACCCTGGAGGTCTTCTAGTCCAACCCCCTGCTCAAGCAGGAAACCGTATATCATTTCAGGCAAATTGAGCTACACAATTATGAAAGCTCCAGCTGAGCTGGGGCACCCATCTCCCCATGCCTTCTCTCTCTTCCGAATATGACTGGTACTTATCCCAAAGGTGCTTTTTCCAAAAGTCAACTGGACTTTCTTGAGGCTTTTTTTCCCTCTCCTTTGAAAACATTTCCCTTCTCATCAAAAAAAAGCTGCTTCGGTTCTTCTCCCTTTTTCCGTTCTTCTTCCGTTCAGAACCGAGGAAGCTTCTTGGATGAGAAGAGAAACATTTTCGAAGAAAAAAAGCAAGAAGGTCCCGTTGCCTTTTGGGAAAAAAAAAAACCACCATGGGACAGCCATGACCTGGGTGAGCGATGCCTTGATACTTACATTTAGCTTTCTCTTCATCTCGGCCCCTCGTCAGCAGGACTAAGCCCACTATCAGGTTATTGAAATGTAGACCTTTCGATGTGCCACCAAAAGAACAGTATATGACCTGAAAGAGGAAGAAAAAAAACAGGAGAAAAATGTCAATCTGAGTGATCAGAAGAGGAAATTCTCTGGGTCCTCCTGCGTGACCCACTGCATTCAAAAACAAAGCAGAGAGAAGTCATTCTGCCGAATCTATTGTTTACGGGTTTTAAACAGGGGGGGGGGCTGCAAATCAAGATGACCCCATTTCAAACCCGGCCTCTGTCATGAACTCTCCAGGTGGGCTTCCCCTTCGTAATCTGGGAAGAGAATGGGGCCAGCCTGCTTTATAAGGTGGTGAGCTCATAACCTCATAAGTGCACGTGAAGCATTTTGTATGTTTGAAAGCACTCGGCCAGCGTTAACTTCGATGAGTGGTTGGCCCCAATGCAGTGGCCTCTAGTGCTCAGTAAGGTACTCTCCTCTTCGAAACGCATCTAGGCTGCCACAGCCATCTTCTCATTTCTCACTTTGCCACATGGTATGGTGTGTGTGTGTGTGTGTGTGTGTGTGTGTGTGTGTGTGTAGAGGAGGGGTGTGAAACTCAAGGCCTGTGGACCAAATGCGACTCACAGGATGCTTAGATCTGGCCTGCGGGGCCAACGTGTAAACAGCGAAGGACCAGCCCGTGTTGCCTCTGCCAGCGAAAATGGAGCACGAGTTTGGTTTTTGATGGCAGAGGGCTGCAGGAGGCTGTCGCAGCTAAAAACGGATCCCCGACAAGTGATTTGACACCCAGCCTGGCCACGCCCATCCCGCTTCCCCCCTCCCCCCAGGTCAAGCACAACCCTGATGGGGTCCTCGAATGAAATCGAGTTTGACACCTCTGGTGTCGAGGCTTGGAATGTCAGAACAGACAATAACAACAGATCATGGGATTGTGGGAACCAAGGTCAACTGAAGAGGTGCTGGTCGGAGACTAGAAGGAATTGCCGGGATGATGCCAGAATTCCTGATTGGACAATGTGACAAGGAGGAGCTAAAGAACAGAGTCGACTTGGGAGTAAAGACACAAGGGGAACTAGCTGGGGAATTCTGGGAGTTGAAGTCCGCCAGGCTTAAAGTTGCCAAGGATGGAGACCCCTGCTTTGACAACTGTCTTAAGTTTCTCGTGTGGCCCCTTGAGAAAATTAACTGTCCTCTCCCGATCCCTCTTAGTGTCAGGCCTGGAAGCCATCTTTTGCATTGGGCCTGCCACATTTAATCCTGTAGGAAAATGTGAGAGGAGAATTATATGGAGATATATAGTCTAAATAACATTCCTTTCTCAGAGAGTCAAGGACATGTTGCCCTGCACCTGGAGGGTGTGACTGGGAGGCAACTCCAGTTGGGACGGTGCCTGATTGGACCATGAGATGGATGTGTGGGTGCTGGGCAGGGACTTGAACTTTCGTTTGGGTGGGGAAAACCTGGAAGCATTCAGATTCGGGTTTTCCCAGATGTGCCAACATGACATCTCTAATAAAATGGAATTTGGGGTCTTCTTTCCTTAGAGGTGTTACTTGGAACCCTGACATTATCCCGAATCCGCTTAAAAAAAAATTCAACCAGTTCCCCTGAACTCTGGGGTGCTGTCTTGGGTCCTGAGCCCCAAACATCGGCCTGAAACCGGGCGGCGTGAAGATGGAGATGACACTTAGCCCACAAGCACGGTATCTGTGTCAGGCCTGCAGTGGTTCCTTTAAGAATCTTTGGCCTGCCACACTCTCATTAATGGGGGGGGGGGATTTAGCAAGGGGTAGAATGTGTTGTTTTCAAAATAATAAATTCCTTCCTAGAAGCTCAAGGTCATCTTTTGTCTCCCAAACCTTTGCACTGGATCGGAAGCAGTTGGGCGTAGGTGCTAGCGTGGAAGAAGAAGATTGGACCATGTGATGGACTGTGGGTGTGGGGACAAGATCATGAACTTTTAACTGGGTGGGATTCTGATGTAACTTCCGGATTTGGGATTCCATAGCACGATGCCAACATGGCCTGCCTTATTAAATTGGAACTTTAAGCATAGTTTTGCCTTTGACTCTGATTTAATTCTGCATGATATTTGGAATGCTGACAACCTGTAGGCTCCAATCTGAGTCGGCCCCCGGGACCAGGGGTTTAGTTGTCCGAGCTTTCGAAGTCGTGATGGAGCCTATCCTCACAGAATGTCTCTCTACCACAGTGGTTCCCAAACTTGGCAACTTTAAGACTTGTGGACTTCAACTCCCAGAATTCTCCAGCCAGCAGAGCTGCCTGGAGAATTCTGGGAGTTAAAGTCCACAAGTCTTAAAGTTGCCAAGTTTGGGAACCACTGCTCTACCAGAATATCTACATTTCTATGGGTCATATTTATGTGTTTCAGTTGTCGAAGCACAAAGCAGCCGCACACAACAGGTCCTGTATGAATGGCACACACAGAATAGGCCAGTGATGGTGAACCTTCTTGGCACAGAGTGCCAAAACCCGAATGCGCACATGCCGGAGCACTGGAAACCTGAATACAAGCTGGCCGCTGCACATGCGCATGCCAGCCAGCTGGTCTTCGGATTTCCAGTGAGTGCAAGCGCACCGGCCATCTGGGCTTCAGGTGCGCTGGAGCACTGGAAACCCAAAGATCAGCTGGCTGGCACACATACTCGCACCGGCCAGCTGATCTTCGAGTTTACAGCGCTCCGGTGCGTGTGAAGACCAACTGGCCGGCACGCATACGCACACCGGAAACTGGAAGAGAGCTGGCTGGAGAATTCTGGGAGTTGAAGTCCACAAGTCTTAAAGTTGCCAAGTTTGGGAACCACTGCTATAGACTATGCAAAAGAGACAATCAACCAGGCCAAAAGAGCAAAAAAAGACTCCAGCACCGAATCAGCACCTAGACCAACTTAGATTAACTCCAAGGTCAACTTCAGACCAACAATCGAGTAAGCCATTCCCCAATCAAGAAACTGCCAAGGACACCATCAGTAAAACAGTCCAACCAAAGAATCTCTAACACTACCACCACCCCCGCACGCACACACAGGCAGGCAAATCACCAGAATATAAGCTGACAGCAAACAACACTCCTTACTAACACTGCTGATGTTACCTAGTTGGGTAATGAAATGTCTGCAAGAAAACGAGCAAGCTCAGAGAATTTTGTCTGAAGTGGTGTACGGTCTGCTGCCTAAGCAGGGGGTTGGACTAGAAGACCTCGAAGGTCCCTTCCAATTCTGTTATTCTATTCTATTCTAAATACCATGGACTCTTTTCAACCCTGAGCTGGAAATATTCCCCTTTTTTTTGACACTCCATCATGGCTGCTACTGATATCCACATATATACAGAGGGTTGTCCACTTATACGCATCTGTTGAGCAACCAGAGTTACAAATAGCACTGAAAAAAGTGACTTGTGACCCTTTTTTCACATTTACGACCACTGCAGCATCCCCAGGGTCACATGATCACAATTCAGAGGTTTGGCAACTCATGTGCTCGCTTTTGCGACTTTCCGACCAGCAAAATCATTGGGGCAGCCCAATTTACTCAATAACCATGTTACTAACTTAAGGACTGCAGAGATTCACTTAACAACTGTGGCAAAAAAAGATCGTAACATAGGGCAAAATTCACTCCAAAAATGTCTCACTTAGTAACAGAAATTTTGGACTCAATTGTAGTGTTAAGTCAATGACAACCTGTACTTACATCCACCCATATACAGAGAGTTCTCAACTTACAGCCATTCATTTAGTGACCGTAAAAACTTTTAACAGGACTGAAAAAAGTGACTTATGACCAGCCCTCGCATTTATGACCACTGCCACATGCCCATGCGAACAACTGATTGATTTATTTACATATTGATTTGTTTACATATTTATTTCTATCTCACCTTTATTATTTTCAAAAATAATTCAAGGTGGTGTACTTAACACACATTCCTCCTGCTATTCCCCTCCCCCCAAAAAACAGCAACCGTGTGAGATGGATTGGGCTGATAGAGAGGGACTGGCTCAAAGTCACCCAGACGGCTTTCAGAGCTAAGGTGGGACTAGAACTTACTGCCTCCTGGTGATTGGCCCCAAATCACCCAGCTAGCTTTCAGGACTAAGGCGGGACTAGAACTCACAGTCTCCTGGTGATTGTCCTCAAATCACCCAGCTAGCTTTCAGGACTAAGGCGGGACTGGAACTCACTGTCTCCTGGTGATTTTCCCAAAACCACCCAGCTAGCTTTCAGGATTAAGGTGGAACTGGAACTCACAGTCTCCTGGTGATTGGCCCAAAATCACTCAGCTAGCTTTCAGGACTAAGGCAGGACTAGAACTCACAGTCTCCTGGTGATTGGCCCAAAATCACCCAGCTAGCTTTCAGGACTAAGGCGGGACTGGAACTCACTGTCTCCTGGTGATTTGCCCAAAACCACCCAGCTAGCTTTCAGGATTAAGGTGGAACTGGAACTCACAGTCTCCTGGTGATTGACCCAAAATCACTCAGCTAGCTTTCAGGACTAAGGTGGGACTAGAACTCACTGCCTCCTGGTGATTGGCCCAAAATCACCCAGCTAGCTTTCAGGGTTAAGGCGGGACTAGAACTCCCCGTCTCCTGGTGATTGGCCCAAAGTCATCCAGCTTTCAGGGCTAAAGCAGGACTAGAACTCATTGCCTGCTGGTGATTGGCCCAAAGTCACCCAGTTGGCTTTCATATTAAGGTAGAATTAGCACTTTCCATCTCCCACTTTCTAGCCTGGTGACTTAACCACTAGACCAAACTAGACAAAACCACTAGATCAAACTGATTTAAATTATTTATAACTTTATTGTTTATTGTTCCTTCAAATATAATGGAATATGGGGCATTTATTTTATTCAAAATACAGGTGAACAAGATGAATACTTATGCAAATGTATTATTAGTGTACATACAGTATGTACTTGAATAGTAATTTCAGTAGATAACTATATAAAGAATTGTAACTATTCACAGCTAAAGTGATATCTTGTACCTTTTTTGTATTTTTTCACTTTTGTTTAATCAACACATTGTGTGTGGGCTTTTTTTTTTCTTTTTTGACAATGAAGGAATTTTATCTTTTTGTGTGAGGGATGGTTCTGTTTCTCTGTCATTATTATAAAAGCAAAAAAAAAGGACTATTTTTGAAATAATTTTCTGAGTAGATGCGTACTGATGTTGCTTCGGGTACCAAAAACCGGCTTAGCTCATTAATACAATGTGCAAAATAAAGTGTCCACAGGATTGCAAATACAGGTAATCCTCGACTTACGACGACTTGTTTAGTGATTGTTCAAAGTGACAATGGCACTGGGAAATATGATAACTTATGACCATCACAGTGTATCACAGCAATATTCCAGTATTTGAGAGGCTGCCACAAAGAGGAGGGGGTCAATTTATTTTACAAAGCACCAGGGGGCAAGACAAGAAAGAATGGATGGAAACTAATCAAGGTGAGAAGGCAACCTGGAATTTCCTGACAGTGAGGACAATTAACCAGTGGAACTACTGGCCACCAGAAGTTGTGAATGCCCCAACACTGGAAGTCTTTAAGAAGATGTTGGATAGCCATTTGTCTGAAATGGTGTAGGGTCTTCTGCTTGAGCAAGGGGTTGGATAAAAGACCTCAAAGATCCCTTCCAACTCTATTCGGATTGATATTACCCGAAAATAAGACAGGGTCTTATTTTCTTTGACCCCTGAAATAAGCACTTGGCCTTATTTTCGGGGAGGTCTTATTATTTTTGAAGTGCAGGAGGCAGCAAGTGTGGTCACCTCATGGCTGCTGCTATGTTGCAATATCTGCAACCTCCAGAAGTTGTGAATGCCCCAACACTGGACGTCTTTAAGAAGATGTTGGATAGCCATTTGTCTGCAACGGTATAAGGTTTCCTGCCTAGGCAGGGGGTTGGACTAGAAGACCTCCAAGGTCCCTTCCGACTCTGCTATTGTATTGTATTGTATTAAATATGAACCAATTGCTAGAAAGACAGAACAGAATAACAGAGTTGGAAGGGACCTTGGAGGTCTTCTAGCCCAGTGGTCCCCAACCCCCGGTCCGCGGACCGGTGCCGGGCCGTGGAGTACCTGGCACCGGGCCGCGGAAGCCGGGTGTTCGCTGTCCCAGGCGGCCCCGCTGCGGGGAAACGGAAGCCCCGAGAACAAAACAGGCGTCAACGCAGAGAACGGGAGCCTCGCAGAAACAGCCCTTCGGGCGCTTCCTCTGCAGCCGGAAGCTTCAGCGGCCAAGGCGGCTCCGCTTGAAGAGGCTCTTCGAAGCTTTTTCCGGCACCGAGAGGAGGGCTAACCCGCCCTCCCTAGCCAGGGCTCCGGCTTCGCCACATGCGATGCTCGGCGCATCCCCCGCTGCTGCATGGCCTGCGAACCCGGCAGCTCCGCTTTCCGGCTGCAGCGAAAGCGACAAGGCACCTGCCGAGCGGCCCCAGCCCAGTTGGCAGCGGGCATACGGTCCCAGCCCAGCCAGCCTCATCGCAGCGAGGGGCTCTTGGGGAAGCCGCCTTGCTCGCCCCCCGACCGGCTAATTTGCAGAGCGAGGCTTCCCCGATGCAGTCCCGGCGACTTCCCTTCGGCTCGTCGGAGCTGCCCCGCGGCCAAGAAGTAGCCGGGAGGGCGGCCGCGGCTCCCCTGGGCGAGGCCTGACCGTGTCTCGGGAGGCGCCCACGCGAGCACGGCTCAGCCGGCAGCCGGGCGGGCCTCCGGAAGCGCTGGCGTTCCTCTTCAGTGGGATCGCCGAGAGGCCGAGGGCAGAACCGCTCCCTTCCTCCCCATGGAGCCCACCGTGGGGAGGGGGTGAGGAGGGAACCGCCGTTCGTCCCGGCAGGTGGGGGCGGCGGTTCACCGGGGAGATGATCCGGAGGTAAGCACGGCTGACGACCACGCCCGCCCACCCACCTCCTTGCGGGCCACTTTGGCCTCGGCGTGCCGGAACTTGGACACCCTGAACAGGCTCATGCACCTCTGAAGGACGGCGACCAATGACCGCCCTCTGGGCTAGTGCCCAGAACCACTTCGCGGGAGCCCTGTGGGCGGAGGGGGTGGGCAGGCAGGGGCGCAGGGTCGCGAACAACGCCCCCCCACCCCTGCGCGCGCTCAGCGGGCCACGGTAAAATTATCAAAGGCTGACTGGTCCGCGGCGATAAAAAGGTTGGGGACCACTGTTCTAGCCCAACCCCCTGCCTAGGCAGGAAACCCTATACTGTTCCAGACAAATGGCTATCCAACATCTTCTTAAAGACTTCCAGTGTTGGGGCATTCACAACTTCTGGAGGCAAGTTATTCCACTGATTAATTGTTCTAACTGTCAGGAAATTTCTCTTTAGTTCTAAGTTGCTTCTCTCCTTGATTAGTTTCCACCCATGGCTTCTTGTCCTACTCTCAAGGGCTTTGGAGAATAGCTTGACTCTTAGCTAAATGCCTCTGAGATATTGGAAGACTGCTATCAATCTTCCCTAGTCCTTCTTTTCATCAAACTAAACACCCAGTTTGTATGCCAAGTGTCTGAATTTTTATCACGTGACCATGGGGATTCTACAAAGGTCATAATTGTGGTCATAAGTCACTTTTTTCAGGAATGCTGTAACGTCAAACCGTCACCAAATGAACAGTTGTAAGTCGAGGACTATCTGTATTCAGTCTTCGAGGCTGAACGTCTTCTAAGGAAGCGACATAACACACCTTTGCTACCATCTTCAAGCTATCCCTAGAATGGTGCTTTTGGAATTGCCAGAATTTCAGATCTGCGAGAGTGCAGCTTGACCCGATTAGCATCTCTGCAGTACCATCGAAGCTTTGACTAATCCTTTGTGGAGAACTCCTGCTAAGGTCCTTAATAGCAAGGCAGCCACGGAGACACCTGGCTGATTTGATTAAGGGGGGACTACAATGAACGGAAAACTTGTTCTTTTGAGGTAGGCGATGCTTTCATTACTTTACAAGATTAATGCAATTCAGCTCAGCCTTTTAACAAAGTTGAAAATGCAAAGCGCTGGAGAAGAGAAGAGATTTAAGCCTGGCTGGGGGTAGGGAAACATCACCCACCGGAGATAACACCGTACAAATTAATCCTCTACGTTTATTTTGGCTCCGGGAACAGCCGTCGGGTTCCCAGGGATCTGTCAAAATTCCCCCCTCCAACTCGCCGATTTCAAAAAAAACAAAAAGAAAAAATAACCCCTGGCAAAATACCGCTTCAAAGCTTCAAAAGACAGCGATCGTAAATGACATCTTTCCTTGCCGAATTCAAGTTTCGGTGTGGAAAAAATTTCGCTGGGTGGGAAGAATATTTATTTGTGGATTGTCAGGGATATTGCAGGTGTTGTTTGTACAATGCTGGTTTTTTTTTTTAAAGCCAGGATTTAGCGGTGAAGGGGGCTGATTCCCCCCTACCTCATTCCACCACAGAAGTAGACTTCAAAATGAGGCTGAATGGGAGATGCAAGGGAGGGGCCCAATTTGAGAACATCTCAGTTAAAAACCAACAGGAACACAGAGAGAGGGGGGGAGGGAGGGGGGAGAGAGAGGGGGGGAGAAAGGGAGGGAGAGAAAGAGGGAGGGAGAGGGAGAGAGAGGAGGGAGAGAGAGAGAGGGAGGGAGGGAAAGAGGGAGAGAGAAAGGGAGGGAGAGAAAGAGGGAGGGGGAGAGGGAGAGAGAGGAGGGAGAGAGAGAGAGGGAGGGAGGGAAAGAGGGAGAGAAAGGGAGGGAGAGAAAGAGGGAGGGGGAGAGGGAGAGAGAGAAAGGGAGGGAGAGAGAGAGAGAAAGAGAAAGGGAAGGAGAGAAAGAGGGAGGGAGGGGGAAAGGGAGAGAGAGGGGGGAGAGTGGGGGGGAGAGAGGGAGGGAAAGAGGGAGAGAGAAAGGGAGGGAGAGAAAGAGGGAGAGGGAGAGAGGAAAGAGAAAGGGAAGGAAAGAGGGAGGGAGGGGGAGAGGGAGAGAAGGCGGAGAGAGAGGGGGAGGAAGAGGAAGAGAGAGGGAGAGAGAGAGGGAGGGAGGGGGAGAGAGAGAAAAAGGGAGGTAGAGAAAGAGGGAGGGGGAGAGGGAGGGGGAGAAAGAAAAAGGGAGGGAGAGGGAGAGGGAGGGGAGAGAGAGAAAAAGGAAGGGAGAGAAAGAGGGAGGGGGAGGGAGGGAGAATGGGAGAGAGAGAAAGAGGGAGGGAGGGGAGAGGGAGAAAGAGGGGGCAGAGAGAGAGGGAGATGAAGAGAGAGAGGGAGAGAGAGGGAGGGAGAGAAAGAGGGAGGCAGAAAGACAGAGACAAACAGACAGACAGACAGAGACAGAGAGGAAAAAGGAGCCTTCCTTACAAATGACAACTCTACAGGGCTTGAATTCATCATCCCATTTCCAAGGCTGGTGAGTGTGCAAATGAGACCTGCAGCTACAGAAGAAGAACAGCACTAGCCCTTAGACTTCTATACCGCTGCACAGTGTTTTACAGCCCTCTCTAAGCGATTGAGAGTCAGCATCTAACCCCCAACAATCTGACTCTTCATTTTACCAACCATGGAAGGATGAGTCAACCTTCAGCTGGTGAGATTTGAACTGATGACAGTCGATAGAATTAGCCTGCAATACTGCATTCTAACCACTATGCCCCCCAGGGCATCGGCCCTCTGGACAGACAAGAGAGTACACATAGTCCTCGATTTACAATCACAATTGAGCTCAAAATCTATGTTGCTATGGGAGACAGTGGTTAAGTGGGTTTTGCCCCATCTCATGATCTTTGCCACCGTTGTTAGGTGAATCACTGCAGCTGTTACGTTAGTAACACGGTTGTTAAGTGAATCCGTCTTCTCTATTGATTTTGCTTGTCAAAAGGTTGCAAAAGGAGATCAATGCAACCTCCAGACACTTTTAACTATCAAGCATCCGAATTTGGCCATGAGGATGCTGCAATGGTTGTAAGTGTGGAAAACGGTCGTAAGTCACTTTTTTCAGGGATGGTGTAACTTTGAACAGTCACCAAATGAACTGTTGTAAGTCGAGGACTAACCTCTATTGGGTCTCTACAACACTGTTTCTTAACCTTGGGGACATTAAGATGTATGGACAACTCCCAGAATTCCCCCAATCAGCCATGTTCTACAGCAGGGGTCTCCAACTGTGGCAACTTTAAGACTTGTGGATTTCAACTCCCACCCATAGAGGTAGTCCTCAACTTACAACCATCTGTTCAAAGTGACTTATGACTGGTCCTTGCCATTATGCCATCTCCAGGAATTAGATTCTGACCGGCTCAAGATTGACTCAGCCTTCCATCCTTCCAGGTTTGGTAAAATGACCCGGATTGTTGGGGGCAAGAGGCTGATTGTGTAAACCGCTTACAGAGGGCCGTAAAAGCACTGTGAAGCGGTATATAAGTCTAAACGCAATTAATCTTCCAAAGCATCAGAGGGCAGGACAAGAAGCAATGGATGGAAACTAATCAAGGAGAGACGCAACCTGGAATTAAGGAGAAGTTTCCTAACAGTGAGGACAATGAACCAATGGAACAGCTTGCCACCAGAAGTTGTGGGTGGTTCATCACTGGAGGTTTTAAGAGGAGACTTATCTGAAATGGTATAGGACAGTGATGGCAAATCTTTTTGGAACCATGCCCAAACCTCAATGCGTGTCTATGCGCGCTGTAGCCCCAGAAACTCTAAAGCCAGCTAGCCGGTGCGCATACATGTGCCGGACACCAGAAGAATAGTTGGCGACGGTACGCTTGCCCACAAGGAGGGCTGGGTGTGCTACCTCTGGCGCACGTGCCATAAGTTCTCCATCATAGATATAGGATCTCCTGCTTGAGCAGGGGGCTGGACTAGAAGACCTCCAAGGTCCCTTCCATATCTATTCTGATTCTATTATCTGTCCTTCTCTGCATCCTTGGTTCAAGTAGTAAAACGTTCTTCCTGCTGGGACGTTCTTCCTAATGTCCAATGCTAATCCTCTTTCCTGTGATTTAACACCAATTTCCTGCACTCTGGAATGATCCCAACCAGGTGTTGACCTTTCCAGACAGATGTCGATCTTTCCCACAGATACCTTCCTCTGCCTCCCCTGTGGACCACTTAAATTTTCCAAAGAAGGTGTGGGTGGAGATATATATCGAATCTCAGAATGTCAATTCGACTGCTTTTCCAAGCTTCTCTTGGGAGAACAGAAAGTGCTTCAGAAAATGCTAAGACTTGAAGCCGTTTATGGAATTTCTGGGAATTAAACATAACAATGGGACTCTTAACAAGAGCTTTGAAGTTTTAATTAATTTCTCCCTCCGACCTGCACAAAAAGACCCCGAAGGGGAAGACTCTCTGCAGCAACACAAACGTTCATTGCACGTATTTGGCCTGGGAGCCGTAGTTTGAGGACCCCTGATTTAGTGCAACATAAAAAATGCAGGCAAAAGGTTTAAAATTAATTTGGGAACCAGATTTGGGAGAAATAGAAGATAATGATTGGAAAAATATTTGGAATAGAAGGGTATATAAGAATATGTCAGTTAGAGTTAAGGAAAAGGGATATAAAGTGATATGGAGATGGTACCTAACCCCACGTAAATTAAATCAAATAGATGGTAAATATACAAATATTTGTTGGATGTGCAAGAAAGAGGTTGGGACATATAAACATATGTGGTGGGATTGTGATAGTGCACAAAAAATATGGGACGTGGTGTTTAGAGAAATTAGAGCACTGTTGAATGCAAATCTAGAGATGTCACCAAGGATTGCATTATAGTTGCTGGTGGAAAAATGGGCTATAAATGAAACAAAAAAAGCAATTGATTGTGAATTTGATAATGGCAGCTAGATTAGTGATGGCTAAATATTGGGGATGAAATTGGGATAACCAAAGAAATGAGTGGTTTAGTGAAATTTGGAGTATGGCAACAAATGATAAATTAACAGCAGCAATTAAACTTAAAAAAGGGGATGATTAAAGCAAAACAATTGTTATGAAATGGGGGTGGTGGTTTATAAAATCAGTGCTGATGGAAGGCAAAGGGAATAAACCTACTCAAGAATATATGTTGTTTTGGAGGGTATAAGGCCACAATTGGAATATATTGTATATCTAAGTAATATAAGGGGGGGGAGGTCTCCAGGGGATAGAGGGTGCAATGTAATATGTTATTTTCCCTTTTTCTTTTGTCTTTCTTTCTTTTTTGTATTCAGTTATATATCTACTTTGTTTTATTTGCGTTTTGGAAAAAAATAAATTAAAAAAATGCAAATAATTTTTCTGCGGACCACCAAAATTTTCTCGTGGACCACCAGTTGGTGAAGGCTGCTCTATGGGTCAAGAGTAGAAGAATATCCTAAAATTGCAGCATCTCCCTGCCCACAGCCATGTTGTTATATATCGGATGGAGAGAATGCACACCAAACCCCCCCTAAAGAAGTATTATTTCCCCTGCCTTCAAAGCCAGATAACCCCGGTGGCCCCTGAAGTGTGTGATTTGTCTGCTGTAATGCATAGGTTGCTTTATTTTCTTGGATCAACCACTAAATCACTGTTTCGGCTTTTCTGCTCTCCTGGTACCACAATAATGACTTTTTAAGCCACCGTAGAGGGATCGATACCAAATGGATGTCCCAAACAGAAGGATTGAGATGAAAGGCGAAGGCGAGAGAGCCTAGCATTTTTCACACCCTGGCAACTGTGGGCCTCAGGGATCCAAACCCCAAGCTCTTCAATCTACAGCTCAGCCTCTCCGCAAAGGTTTATCGTCAAGAAATCACAGCATCCCATTTTTCTCCGTGTCACAGTGCCTAAGCTGGGATTCGGCTACAGGTAGTCCTCGCGTTACAACTGTTCGTTTAGTGACTGTCCAAAGTTACAACAGCCCTGGAAAAGGGGGCTTTGAACCACTGTTCACACTTACAACCAGCGGTGGGATTCACTTAGGTTTACCACCGGTTCGCAACTGTGAGCGCTGCGCTTATGTTGCATGCACGCCTTCCTGCATGCGTGCAAGCCTTCTGCGCATGTGCTTTGATTGCGTGCGCTGGGTGCACGAACGCACGCGGCATCGGAAACGAGGCTACATAGGACGTTTTGGAGCCGGGGCGGATGGGGAGGCCCATCCATCATTCGGCACTATCGATTTGGGCAAACCAGTCCGAACCGGCTGAATCCCACCTCTGCTTACAATGGTTGCAGCATCCCCATGGTTACAAAATTCAGACGCTTGATAACTGACTCAGGTTTATGACGGTTGCAATGCCCTGGGGTCACGCGATCTCCTTTTGTTACCTTCTGAGGAGCAAAGTCAGTGGGGAAGCCAGATTCACTGAACAACCGGGTTACTCACTTAACAACTGCAGTGATGCACTTAACAACTCTGGCGAGAAAAGTCACAAAATGGGGCAAAACTCCATTGGGTGGGTTGCTGCCGGTTTTACTGTTTGAAATATACTTTTTTATTTTCCATTTTCATAACATACAATCACATGTATACTATTACAAAGCCAATATCCTATTGTATTAAGTAGTAATTACATCAGTTCCTCTTGTCATCAATGCCCAGAAAGATAAAAACCCATTATTGGCTCTTCTGCTCTCCATACACCTCTTTCTTCTACCTCTCTCCTACCTCCTTTCTTCCTTCCATCATCCTTTCCTACTCTACTTCCCCTTCCTTTCTCCTTCTCCTCTCTCTACATTCCACTCCTCCTTATCCTCCTCATCTTCCCCCCTTACCCTCTCTCCTATCCCTCTCTTCCCATCTTTCTTCTCTCCTCTGTTTCCCACCCTTCCTCTCATTGGTGTATTTCCGCTTCTGAGCAAACTCTATTCTATATTGATGGTATCCAATCTCTTCTTAAAGGCTTCCAGTGTTGGGGCATTCACAACTTCTAAAGGCAACTTCTTTTCCACTGATTAATTGTTCTCACTGTCAGGAAATTTCTCCTCAGTTCTAAGTTGCTTCTCTCCTTGATTAGTTTCCACCCATGGCTTCTTGTTCTACACTCAGGTCCCTTGGAGAATAGCTTGACTCCCTCTTCTTTGTGGCCACCCCTGAGATATTGTAAGACTGCTATCATGTCTCCCTAGTCCTCCTTTTCATTAAACTAGACATACCCAGTTCCTGCAACTGTTCTTCCTACGTTTTAGCCTCCAATCCCCTAATCCTCTTTGTTGCTCTTCTCTGCACTCTTTCTAGAGTCTCAGCATTTTTTTACATGGTGACCAAAACTGGATGCCGTATTCCAAGTGTGGCCTTACTAAGGCTTATAAAGTGGCATTAACCCTTCATGTGATCTTGAGTCTCTCTCTCTCTGTTTATGCAGCCTAGAACTGTGTTGACTTTTTTGGCAGCTGCTGCACACGGCTGGCTCCTATTTAAATGGTTGTCCACTAGGACTCCAAGATCCCTCTCACAGTTACTACTATTGAGCAAGGTGCCACCTATACTGTACCTGTGCATATCCCATCTTTGTTTTTTATAAACAACTCAAGGCAGGAGACATATTTAATACTTCTTCCTCTTCCTATTTTCCCCGCAACAAAAACCCTGTGAGGTGAGTTGGACTAAGAGAGATTGACTGGCCCAAAGTCATCCAGGTGGCTTTTATGCTTGAAGTGGGACTAGAACTCCCACTCTCCCAGTTTCTAGCCTGGTGCCTTAATTGCTAAATTGCCTCTCGGATGGAAGCGATTCTTTATATTAAAGACAATTTAACTCCTGCTGCAAAGACCCCAGATTTTATCTTACACGTATAAGCATTGATTTATGATAATTAGCCTTCAGGGTTAAAAACCCAGCTAATCTTCAGACATACAACTTGTAAAATATTGTATTTATTTCTTGTAGTTTGAGGAACAATGGGTATGGCTGCATGAGGACCATAAAAACAAAAACATTTTTTCCAACGCTTTCAGCCAATATCTGTGTTTTTTTTTCAAAACCCATCTCCAAATCATGAGGTCTGCAAACTTAATTGGACCTATAACCGTTGAACACCTGTGCCGTTAACAGGACTTATGTGCAACTGATTATACACCCTCCTGCGCAAACCCCCGATTTGTACATTACACTCATATGAGGGTTCCCACTTCAAATCTTTACCGCTGGACGTGTGCACAATAGCATCTGCAAGAAATGCCGGCACATTAATCAATAATGGCTTTCACGGTAACAGGGGGAAAAATCGTTAGTCTATTTTGCCAGAAATAAATAGGCCATTCCTACATCTGAATTCACTTAATGGGGGACGCCTAGATATTTAATCACTCATACCAGAACGATCAATACCTGCATATATACACATTCCTCACATTCCCCTTTCCCCCACTGAAATAGCTTTCAAAATTACATAATACAACCTTTTAACTTTTTCTAACACATTTTTTTTTAAAAAAACATTATCCATTCTGTCACATTTTTCTCCAGGACCCTGAGAGTTAGCAAGTTGCTTTAGATCAGGGGTATCCAACCCGGGCAACTTTAAGACTTCTGGACTTCTCTCCCATCTCCCATCAGGCCTGGGGATAGGTTCCCAATTTACCCGCCCGAGTGTTGACTGTTGAATGAAAGTTGTGTTTTATTATTTTTCTTTTGTTCACATTTTGTTTGTTTTTTGATATTGCACCCCCTTCCCTGTGATTGTAAGCCGCCCTGAGTCCCCTCAGGGAAAAGGGCGGCCTATAAATCTTAATAAAATGAAAAAAAAATGAAAAATGAACTTCCAATTCCCAGAATTCCCCAGCCAGTATGCTGGGTGGCACTGAGAGTGACAGACGGATCAAAAGTCAGCCAGCTGGCTTTCATGGCTAAGGTGGAACTTCAACTTCCAGCTTGATATACCACAGTTGGGATATGGATGGTCATAAGGATGTTTTGGTGGGAGGGGGTGGAGGGAGGAGAGGAACAGAAATCTCCAAATTCGGCTCTAGAAGTACAATTGCACTTTCCCCTCCCTGCTGCATCCAACCATCAAGAGAAGGAATAAAAAGAGGTTTCTCAACAGGGATAGAAAGGGAGGGCTGGAGAGATGGGAAGCAGCTGTGCTCTCTCGTCTTGTCTTTAGTGGGATGTTCCCCAAAATGGGAGAGTTAGTCAGAATTGGGGGGAGGGGGGAGAGTGCAGAGAGACTGTCCCAGCCAAGTGGCTCCGTCAGCAAGTTAGCAGGTGCCCTAAGGGTCTATTTTAAAAGCATCCCTTCTCATGAGGCCGCAAGTTCCGTGACGGCGTGGCACGCGGAGGCCCTCTCTGCTGGCACATGAGCCCCAGCTGAGCTCCACCAAGCATACGCACTCTATACAAGCATTCAACATGCATCCAACAGGAACAGGAAGTGCCTCGCAGGAGCAGATAGAGGTAAATTCTAGAGAAGAAATGCATCCCTCAACAATGGGGATGAATGCTAGAGAGGAATAAAGCTGTATGCAAGGCCGACATAACTCCTGTTATAGTGGAGCCATGCACAGGGAGGGAGCATGGGGCTGGGTGCGGGCCCACCGCACCCCAGGTTTGGTCCCAGGAGGCTCCAGGAAGCCTTGCTATGCCCAAAATGGGGCGCACATGGGGGGCGGAGTGTCACACACGCATGCACAGGGGAGAGCGGGAGGCACGCGCACATCGCACTATGGGTGTGGGCACACATGCACCCGCTTTCGCCACGCGAGGACCAAAAGGTTAGCCATCACTACACTAGTTGCTCTCTCTGGATTTAGGCAAGCCACCCCCCCCTCGTTCCGGCCAAGAAGGAAAGGCCCCCAAGAAAGCACGGAGAAAAATAGTGTATGTGACTAGCATCGCCCGGGCTAAACCTTTTTATGATTCTTTTTAAAGAAATCAATCACAAAATTTAAGAAAATTCGTATGGCCGCCCAACACGGTCAGGGTGACTCCAACTGAGCAACCTTTCTGTTGCTCAGCGAGACAGTTCTTCAGTGAGTCGTGTCTCGTTTTATGACCTTGCTTGGCACTGTTGTTAAATGAAACACTGAAGTTGAATTAGTCACAGGTTGGTCTATGGAGAATTTCCGTCCTACAGGCCAGGCTTGTCCCAAAGCTGCTTTTGATTCCCAAGAGGCAGCTGGACTTTCTGGTTTTTCTTTGAAGACGTTTCGCTTCTCATCCAAGAAGCTTCTTCGGCTCTGAAAGGAAGGATTTATATTCCTTGCAGACAGCTGGTCAATTGCGTCCTTTGAGAGAGTCATTGAGGCCACTTGAAGCTTCTTCGGCTGATTGGATGGTGGGGAATGGAAGGGTTTATACTCCTTGCAGACAGCTGGTCATTTGCATCCTTTGAGAGGGCTGTTAAGGTCACCTGGAGGTTTACCTGTGTCTTGGGGGGTCACCTGAGTGCTGCAAATGGGTGTGGAGCCTTCCTGGAGCTGCTATCTCCAATCTACAACACAGCCCTTTCAATAGTTGCAGGAAGGTTCCACACCCAGTTGCAGCACTCAGGTGAACCTGAGGACACAGACAAACCTTCAGGTGACCTTAACAGCCCTCTCAAAGGATGCAGATGACCAGAAGCCTGCAAGGAGTATAAATCCTTCCCTTCCCCACCATCCAGTCAGAGTGGAAGAAGCTTCTTGGAGGAGAAGCGAAACACCCTCAAAGCAAAACCAGAAAGCCCAGTTGCCTCTTCAAAAAAAAAAAAGCACCTTTAGGATGGTCACATGGTTCTTAAGTGAACCTGGCTTCCCCATGCTGTGCTTGTCAGAAAGTCACAAAAAGGGATCACATGACCCCAGGACACTGCAACCGTCATAAATGTATGCAAGTTGCCAAGCATCTGAATTGTGATCATGTGACCACAGGGATACTGCAACATGGTGAATACAAGGGGGGGGGGGGAATGGCCATAAGTCACTTTTTTCAGTGCCGACTTAACTTTGAACTAAACACATTGTTGTAACTCAAGGATTACCTGTAAAGCCATTTGGACTAGGAATCTTCCCTGCACCACCAACTGTTAAGTAAATTGATTTGCAATTTGAGATTTCAGGCATGAATGTTATGGCCGGTTTGGAGAACCTCCAAATTCCACCTCTGGCTGGCCGCGCCCATCCCACTCCATCTCTCCCCTCCTAGGAGTCTCCATGCGGGCCGTTTTGGATGCGAGGTAAGTGCAGGGCCCGCACGGAGGTTCAGGGAGGGGGAAAAATGGGTCTTCTGGAAATGCCTCCGGAGCCTGGGGGAGGCAGTTTTCGCCCTCCCAGGGGCTTGAGGAAAGTCTCCGGAGCCTGGGGAAGACAAAAACACCCTCCCATCCCTGCCATGGTGCAGGAGGCTGACTAGGCCACGCCCACCATGGCCACCCCGAACCAGCAACTAGGCTTTCTGCATTAGGAACAGGTTCCAGATTCTTTTACTGCCTATTTGCTGAGGTGCACATATGCACAGTCGTGAAAAAATTGCTTCTGCGTATGCACAGAAGCAAAAAAACAAAAACAAGATGGCAGCACCCAGAACGCCGCCGATAGCACCGGTTCTGAGGCATGGGTGGCCGAGTTACTATCTCTTCGGCCCAACCAGTCCGAACTGGTAGAAACCCACCTCCGATTAGGAACCATGTCTAACTAGGATTGCTAGGGAATACGATCAAGTGAGCCAAGAGCAGAGACTTTTTTTTTCAGACCCTGAAGTTAATTTTCCATCAGAAAGGATCAATATTCCCAGAAATATAGACAAAATCTGCCACATGAATGGATTCCTAATGCAGCAGATTGTCCTCTAAGGTAGTGGTCCCCAACCTTTATGGGCCTGGGGAGGGGATGGTTGCTCGTGCACAACCTAATATAATGACGATAATGAAACCTAATGAAGGACGGTTGCAGGAACTGGGCATGGCTAGTCTAGTGAAGAGAAGGACCAGGGGAGACAGGATAGCAGTCTTCCGGTATTGGAGGGGCTTTCACAGAGAGGAGGGGGGCCAGCTATTCTCCAAACTACCGGAAGGCCAGACAAGGAATAATGGATGGAAACTGACCAAGGAGAGATTCAACCTGGAAATAAGGAGAAATTTTTCTGACAGTGAGAAGAATCAACCAATGGAACAGAAGTTGCCTTCGGAAGTTGTGGGAGCTTCATCACTGGAAGCTTTCGAGAAGAGACTGGACTGCCATCTGTCAGAAATGGTGTGGGGTTTCCTGTTTGGGTGTGGGGTTGGACTAGATAACCTACAAAGTGCCTTCCAACTCTGTTAATCTGAATCTATCTAAGATGATAAAAGATCTGGAGACTAAAATGTATGAAGAACGGTTGCAGGAACTGGGCCTGGCTAGTCTAGCGAAGAGAAGGACCAGGAGAGACAGGATAGCAGTCTTCCAATATTTGAGGGGGCGGGGGGCAAAAAAGGCAATGTAATCCTAAAATGCTTTTACAGAGGGATATAATCAAGATCAAGTGAGGTACAAATACTACTCTATAAAGCCTTAGTAAGACCACACCTAGAGTACTGCATTCAGTTTTGGTCGCTACGATGTAAAAAAAGATGTGAAGACTGTAGAAAGAGTGCAGAGAAGGGCAACCGGGATGATTAAGGGACTGGAGGCTAAAACATACGATGAACGGTTGCAGGAACTGGGCCTGGCTAGTCTAATGAAGAGAAAGACCAGGGGAGACAGGATAGCAATGATCCAATATTTGAGTGGCTGCCACAGAGAGCAGGGGGCCCGGCTATTCTCCAAACTACCGGAAGGCCAGACAAGGAACAATGGATGGAAACTAACCAAGGAGAGATTCAACCTGGAAATAAGGAGAAATTTTTCTGACAGTGAGAAGAATCAACCAATGGAACAGAAGTTGCCTTCGGAGGTTGTGGGAGCTTCATCACTGGAAGCTTTCGAGAAGAGACTGGATTGCCATCTGTCAGAAATGGCGTAGGGCAGTGATGGCTAACCTTTTTCCCGTCACATGCCAAAAGCAGGGGGAGCGCAGGGGGGAATTGTGCGCAGGCCCACAGACATAATTCTATGCACACGAGAAAAGCGGCCCAACGTACAAACCGGAAGTCCGCTCCCGAACTTCCGGTTTGTGCGTTGTGTTGTTTTTCGCCCTCCAGAGGTTCAGGGAATCCTCTGGGAGGCAAAAAAAAACCGACCAAAAATGAAGGCCGAAGTCAGCTGGCTGGAGTGACAGGGCGCCTTGCGTGCCCTAACAAATGGCTCCATGTGCCACCTGTGGCACGCGTGCCATAGGTTCGCCACCACAGGCGTAGGGTCTCCTGCTCGGGCGGGGAGATTGGACTAGATGACCTACAAGGTCCCTTCCCAACTCTGTTAAATTTGTAAATCCCAACACATGAGCAAATAAAGCTTTGCACGCTCACCTGCCAGTTGGACGGCCAAAATTCACTTAACAACTGGTACTGGTCCAGGGATAGGCAACTATGGCCCCTTTATGACCTGTGGACATCAACTCCCAGAATTCCTGAGCCAGCTGGGACCATAGTTGCCCAGCCCTGCTCTCAGGCAGCAGTTCACAAAACATTTGGGTCTCAGAACCCCTTAACCAGGGGTGGGTTTCAACTGGTTCGCGGCAGTCCCTGCGAACCGGTTGGTCGCCGAACCCGGAAGTAAGTAACTTCTGGGAACGGCGAAGGGCGCGCCCTCCCGCGGTCCTTACCCGGTTTTGACGAGTTCTGCGCTTCCACGCATGCGCAGGATGCATACAGCGCCTGCACAATCGTCCAGGAGCAGCTGGAGCATCGCGCAGACGCTAGTACGCATGCGTGCACCACGCGAGTGCACGAGGACGCCGCCGGCCCCGTTCCAACCGAACCGGTTGAAACGGGGTGAGAAACCCACCCCTGCCCTTAACGTTCTTAGAAATGATAGAGGTTCCCCAAAAGATTTGGCTTCTGCAGATTAAATCTACTTGATGTTTTACTGCATTAGAAATAAACCCCGAGGAGCTTTGGAATTATTTATTTATTTATTTAACTTCATGGGGGACCCCCCCCCCGAAAGGCTCTCAAGGACCCCTCAAGGGCAAGATTTTTTTTTTTTAAGTACTTTTGCCGTGAGCACCATGTATCTGAACACTAGAAGAAAGATACTCAAGATTAACATCCCATTTTGCCCCGTAGACAAACAGCAATTGCGCCAGCTCAGAAAAATCAAACTGCCCAAGGAGCTGCTGATACAGTTTTACAGAGGAATTACTGAGTCTGTCATCTGCACCTCCCTAGCTGTCGGGTTTGGCTCCCAACAAGACTTCAGACACAGACTTCAACAGATAAACAGAAGTGCAGAAAAAACAATGGCCGCCAACCTGCCTTCCATTGAGGACCTGTACACTGCGCGAGTCAAAAAGAGGGCTGTGAAAATATCTACAGACCCCTCACATCCTGGACATAAATTGTTTCAACTCCTTCCCTCAAAATGACGCTATAGGGCACTGCACACCAGAACAACTAGACACAAGGACGGTTTTTCCCCCCATGCCATCCCTCTGCTAAACAACTAATTCCCACAGCACTGTCAATAATTTACCAAGAATGCATTACTATTCTTCTTCTCTTCCTTCCTAGTATCTATCTCTCCCCACTTATGACTGTATGACTTGTTAACTTTGTTGCTTGTATCCTTGTACCCCATGACTATCATTAAGCGCTGCATCTTATGATTAGTGACAAATGCATCTTTTCTTTTATGTCCACTGAGAGCATCTGCACCAAAGACAAATTCCTTGTGTGTCCAATCACACTTGGCCAATAAAGAATTCTATTCTATTCTATTCTATTCTATTCTATTCTGTTCTGTTCTGTTCTATTCTGTTCTATTCTTTTCATTGCTATTCTATTCTTTATTCTATTCCATATATTCTATTCTATTTTTTATTCTATTCTATTTTCTATTTTCTATTCTCTATTCTATTCTAATTTCATGAATCAACAGTGCCAGTCAGCCTGGTCTGCCACAATCTGATATGTACTCTAAAACAGAAGCGAAACAAGAGCCCTTCTTAACAATTCTCTTGACAGACTTCTGAGCTGCTGACCCAGCTTTTGAAAGCTCTTGCCAACCGGCACTGAAAAAAATGTAGAGATTAAATGGAAATGCACAAATAAAAAAGAGGCAAGACAAAAGGCTTCCATTCAGATGGCACACACTCTGAAATAACCACCTTCTCTTCCCTAAAACGTGACTTTTCCGCTCCAACAGGACAGTGAAGAGAAAGAAATGGAAGCCAAATTGTCTAAAAAATTTTTTAAAAAAATAATAATAAAGTACTTCTCTGTCATCATGGTGGCACAAAGCAGGCTAACTCACTGCTCACTGCCAGGAGTTCGATCCTGACCAGATCAAGATCGACTCAGCCTTCCATCCTTCCAAGGTCAATAAAATGAGGACCCAGAATGTTAGGGGCAAAGTGTTGATTCTGTAGACCGTTTAGAGCGCACTGTAAAGCACTGTGAAGCGGTATATAAGTCTAAGTCGGTTTTTTTTTTTTCAACCTTGGCAACCTTAAGATGGTTGGACTTCACTTCCCAGAAGTCCCCAGCCAGCTTTGCTTCCTGGTAATTAAAGTAGTAATTTCTACCCTAGAAATAAGTAATTTTTGTCCTAGTGGGTAAAGTTCATATGACAAACCCCAGCTTTGCTGGCTGGAGAATTCAGGGAGATGAAGTCCAATCATCTCAAGGTTGCCAAGGTTGAGAAACGCTGGCCTAAGTGCTATTGCTGTTGCAGTCTAACTCTGCCCACTGCCAGAAGTTCGGTCCTGACAGTCACAAGGTTGGCTCAGCATTCCAACCTTCTGAGGTGGGTAAGATGAGGACCCAGATTATTGGGAGGTGGGCAATAGGCTGACTCTGTAAACCACTTGGAGAGGGCTGTGAAGCGATATATATAAGCCTAAGCGCTATTACAATTAGAGCTATTATGTTTTCAAGGCACAAGAATTACATCCAAACATGCAAATCAGGCTGGACAAAGCTAGAAAAGAGTAAATAAGGCAGACATTCCACAGGAATGCACTGATCAGCATGGATAGTTGGTCCAGTATTGATCTTGGTGTTGATTTCCGCTTATCTGGAAATTGATTGCTGGTGAGGGAGTCTTTTGGTCCTCTTGTTTCCTCTTTGGGTTTTTGAAAATCTCCTTTGAATGGTGTGTAGATGTTGTTCATCTCTATGTGCCTGTTGATCTCTGGGAAGAAGCACCAAGAACCCTCCACCAACACTGAGAGGGCAAGCCACTATATATTGTATAAACAGCACTCTCTTCTAGCACTAATGATGTTACCTAGTTTGGGTAATGAAACGTCTTTAAGAAAACAACCAAGCTCAGTGAGCACCAAGAACCCCCTCAATTCAATATATACAATCAGGCATATTTTCACCCTTCCTGTTGAGATGATTTCCTGGCTGGGTTATTTAAGGGGGCTGGCACTATATAACAGGAGACAGCAGAGTAAAAATAGGATTAGAAAGAATTAGCTGCTTTGTCCAAGAAATGTTACACAGCAGAAACCCGAGAATGAGGATAGAGAATTAAGTGAATGCAACAGGAATAAAGGGGTAGTTAATGAAGAAAAATCTGATTAGAAGCCATAGAGAGCAAATGAAAAAATAAGGGAGATTCTTAGGATGATCTTGCAAATTAGCTTTGATCTGTATCCCACAGCCACCTAGTAACATGAGTGGCAGTGGTGGGTTTCACATTCTGTTACCACTGGTTTTCCGCGCATGCATCCGGCCTTCCACACATGCGCTTTGTTCTCACATGCACCTTCCACACATGCACCTGGCCTCAAAAACGTGCCTAAATAGGACAGCATAGAGCCGGGGCGGGTGGGCAGGCCCACCCGCGATTTCCGCTAATGGTTCGGGTGAACTGGTCCAAACCGGCTGAATACCACCTCTGAGGAGTAGCCTTCCAGCCTCTCCTGGGCTAGTGTTGACCAACAATTAAGAAACAAACATACCACAATCAAGGAACTACCAATTCAGACAAACAAGCTACTGTAATAGTGAGCAATAGCCTAAACAAGGAACCACCAAGAACTCTCACCAACACTCAGGGCAAGCCACTTGTATATTAACAGGGAGAAAACCCAACTCCTTTCTAGCACTGATGATGTTACCTAGTTGGGTAATGAAACATCTTCAAGAAAGCAACCAAGCTCAGAGAGCACTAAGGATCCAAGGATTCAACCCTAATCTGCAAATATTCTATTGATAGTGAATGATAACATCTATAGACCTGAGGCCAAAATGACTCACGTAGAATCCTGAAGTTTAAATTATGTGCCGTCAAATTGGTGTCAACCCTTAGTGACCACATAGGTAAACCTTCTCAATATAATCTGTCCCCAACATGGCCCTTTAGAACAGGAGTGTCAAACTCAAGGCCCCTGGGCCGAATTCGGCCCATGGGGTGCTTAGAGCTGGCCCGCAGGGCCGTCCTGAAAACAGCGAAGTATCGGCCCGCGGTGCCTCCACACACAACCCTCCCAAGCTCCGTTTTCGCTGGCTGAGGGTTGTAGGAGGCTGTCACAACCGAAAACGGAACTTAGGACCACAGGCATCCCCAACACAAGTGACATCCAGCTGGCTACGGCCCCTTCAGACCCCCAAAGTCAAACACAACCCTGATGCAGCCCTCAATGAAATCAAGTTTGACACCCCTGCTTTAGAATATATCTTCAGAACCTCTACAGCACTAAACCTGGAGGATTTAATATTCCCCAGCACAAGCCGAGTATATAAGAAAATGTATCCATCATGATATTGAAAAGCCTTTCCTGACAGTTAGATAATACAAAACAAAAAAAATTCCTAAAGGCGCAAAATACATAAGATTATAATTGACCCGTGACACATAAAGCAACAAGCTCGCATGAGATCACATTTTTCACTTGACAGAAATATCCTTTCAAGTAGCAGGTAACGAACTAACTGGTCAATCAAATGTTAAGTTTTGCCATTCACCTAGTGCTCCCTGAAGCCAAGGCACAAAAGGCCAAATAAAGGATCAATTCGTATTCTCTATGCTGTGCCAGCAAAGAAAATCCAGGACAAAGCTGACACAGTTAAGCAACAATCCAGTGTAATAACCCTCTCCAGAACCGCTAAACAAATAGCAAAATAAGACTGCACGCCGGGGTAGGGAGATCCAAGGACAATCTAAGAAAATGGGGCTTCCCTATAGAAGATACTCTGTGTGCGAATGTAGAGAAGAACAATGCATCTCACACATACTATGGTGCATACAATGTCCTTCAACACGTGTGAAGGAAGACCTCGTGCTGGCGAGAGAAAATAGCAATAGCTCTTAGACTTGTATACCGCTTCACAGTGCTTTTACAGCCTCTCTAAGCGGCTTACAGAGTCAGCCTCTTGCCCCCAACAATCTGGGTCATCATTTTACCCACCAGGGAAGGATGGAAGGCTGAGTCAACCTTCAGCTGGTCAGGATCAAACTCCTGGCTATGGGCAGAGTTAGCTTGCACTGCAGCATTCTAACCCCTGTGCTTCCAGACAGACAGACAGGGAGGGAGGGAGGGAGGGAGGGAGGGAGGGAGGGAGGGAGGGAAGGAAGGAAGGAAGGAAGGAAGGAAGGAAGGAAGGAGAAGGAAGGAAGGAAGGCAGAACAATATAGCATTTATATTCTGCTTCACAGTGCTTTACAGCCCCCTCTAAGCGGTTTAGAGTCAGCCTCTTGCCCCCAACAATCTAGGTCCTCATTTTACCCACCTCGGAAGGATGGAAGGCTGAGTCAACCTTGAGCCTGGTGAGATTCGAACTGCCAAATTTCAGGCAGTCGGCAGTTGGCAGTCGTAAGCTGCAGTACTGCATTCTAACCACTGTGCCATCTCGGCACAGCAATGCTATCAGCGTGGCCCAATACCCAGCAAATGTTATTTAGTTATAATACTATTTATTCTACATACTTTTTATATGGACTATATTTTTATGAACCAGTGGCTCATTGGTTAAAGATGCTGAGCTTGTCATCTGGAGAGTTGACAGCCCGAGTTTGAGACCCGAGCTTTGAGCAACGGGATGAGCTCCCATCACTTGTTCCAGCTGCTGGCTACCTAACAATTCTAAAACATGCAAATGTGATTAGATTAATAGGTACCACTTCAGTGGGAAAGTAACAGTGTTCTATGTACCTCGGCATATAATCATGCTGGCCACATGACCATGAAAAATGTTTTTGGATGATGCTGGCTCCCTCAGCCAAGAAACAGAACTGGGCACATCTAGAGTTGGACACGACTGACAGGGAAACCTTTACCCTTTTTATATTCTTATGACCTGTTTTATACCTATTTTATTCGCTCAGTGTTGACTGTTCTATGTCTATAATTTGCACATGCTTCTGACATGAACAAAGAAAGAGATCTGAACTTACTGGTTCAACTAATATCTGAGCCCATCTGTAACCTGCATACCTGGCAAATAAGTTTAATGAAGATTTCAAATTCAGCCAGGTTGCCAGTTGGCAGGCAAATGTGAATGAAATTATTTTTACGTACAAGAAGGCAAGAGGATCTGTTTTGTCCTTGAGCTCTTCAACACTAAAAATGCCCTGCAGTATCAAAAGAAGGGGAGCTTGCTTTGGCTCTGTGGAGACAAACCCCAATATCTCCTCCGTGAAATATTGGATAATCATTTGTCTGAAGTGGTGTAGGGTTTCCTGCCTAAGCAGAGGATTGGACTAGAAGACCTCCAAGACCCCTTGCAACTGTTATTCTATTCTATTCTAATTTCTATTCTATTCTAGTTTAATTTATATTCTATTTTCAATTCTATTCTATTCTAATTTCTATTCTATTCTAATCTTTATTCTATTTTCAATTCAATTCTAATTTCTTTTCTATTCTAATTTATATTCTATTCTATTTTCAATTCTATTCTATTCTATTTTCAATTCTATTCTATTCTAATTTATATTCTATTTTCTATTCTATTCTATTCTAATTTATATTCTATTCTATTCTAATTTATATTCTATTCTAATTTCTACTCTATTCTAATTTATATTCTATTGTATTCTAATTTCTATCCTATTCTCATTTCTATTCTATTCTCATTTCTATTCTATTCTATTCTGTTCTATTCTATTCTAATTTCTATTCTATTCTAATTTCTATTCTTTTCTAATTTCTATTCTATTCTATTCTATATGCTTCTTCACTTGGTGTTGTTCACTTGAAATGTTTTAAAACACTGATTTCTGCAATGGGCGGAGTGTGTGTGTGTGTGTGTGTGTGCATGCATGTGCAGGAGACAGAGGGATGGAAGAGAAATTACCTCTGCAACCTTTGGCGGAACTCCATCTCCGAGAACTTCCCGAATGAAGCATTGTTGGCTCATGTAACACGAGAGTCCGCAGGTCCTCTTGAAGGCATCTTTTAGCCGTTTTAGCTCTACGTCCGTCACTATATTGAACAAAAGAGAGAGGGAAGGAGGGGAATTAGACACATTTGTTTTAAATAAGAACTCTTTGCACTTCTTAACTCATGGGTCTCCAACCCACAGCCCCCGGGACGGATCTGGCCCATGGGGTGCCTAGATCTGGCCCGTGGGGCTACCCTGGAAACAGAAAAGGACCAGACTGCGTGCCTCTGCCAGTGAAAATGGAGCTCTGTTTTCACTGGCAGAGTATTGCAGGAGGCTGTCGCAGCTGAAAACTGAGCTCGCAAGCCCATTTTTGCTGGCAGATCACTCGGGCCACCACAGGTGCCAACACAAGTGATGTCAAGCTGGCCACGCCCACCCCGCCTTCTCTCCGAGGTCAAACACAACCCCGATGTGGCCCTCAATGAAATGGTGTTTGATACCCTTGTCTTAAGTTTAATGAAAAGAAGGACTAGGGGAGACATGATAGCAGTATATTCCAATATCTCAGGGGTTGCCACAAAGAAGAGGGAGTCAAGCTATTCTCCAAGGCACCTGAGTGTAGAACAAGAAGCAATGGGTGGAAACTAATCAAGGAGAGAAGCACCTTAGAACTGAGGAGAAATTTCCTGACAGTTAGAACAATTGATTAGTGGAACAGAAGTTGCCTCCAGAGGTTGTGAATGCCCCAACACTGGAAGTCTTTAAGAAGATGTTGGATAGCCATTTGTCTGGAACGGTATAGGGTTCCCTACCTAGGCATTGGGTTGGACTAGAAGACCTCCAAGGTCCCTTCCAACTCTGCTATTGTATTGTATTGTAAATATTCAAAGAGAAAAGAAGAGGGGGAGGTTAAGACCTCCTCGGACCATTGTCTCACAAGGCAAACTCAACCACTTGTCCATCTTAGAGACCGTATTCTATCTATGAGGTTGACCACCTTTGAACATACTGCTGGGTCTTCCTCAAAAGTCTGAATGAAGAGATGCAAGGATAAACTACAGTCGTCCCCGAGGTACAATGATTCTCTAGCGACTGTTCAAAGTTACAACAGCACCGAAGAAAGCTATATAAGATCGGTCCCTGCACTTACGACCGTTGTAGCATCCCCACCATCACAGGATCAAAATTTGGGTGCTTGGCACCCGGCATGCATTTAGATATCTATTTATGTATTTAATATATAAAATACAAAGAAAAATAGAAATTAAGGGAAAGGAGAGAGGATAAGAAGATATGAGGTACAAAGGAAAAAAGAAAAAAAAATGGTGTTGACTTCCGACTTTTTTTTTAGCACAGTACAAGATAAAAACACTCCAGCCTCAACTTTTCGCTTTTACATACTAGTATATAACTAGAGTTCTAGAGTATTTCTCCCGGTAAGGTCAAAGAATTTGAAAGAATATAGTGAACTTTATTAATAAAAATAGCTCACAAATTATTATCAGGTGCAAATAGAAATACATACTATTTCCATAGCAAGGAAGACAAAGCAGGAATGGTTAGAGGGATCATTTTATTTAAAGAGGAGAATATATTTAAGTACGTTTTTCACGTAGATTTGACTTCTAGATTTTCTGCTTGTGATTAAAAAAAACAAAATTTTGACTTTGGTAGATAGATTAGATAGATTTGTCCTTATAGAAATGGCAACCAGCCTGTATTTATGAAAGTTGCAGCATCCTGGGGTCATGTGATCACTATTCGTGATTTTCCCAGCCAGCTTCCGAACCGGCAAACTCAGATTTGCTTAATGACGGCATGATTCGTTTAACAACTGCAGTGATTTGCTTAACCACCATGGCAAAAAGGTCATGAAATCAGATGGGATTCACTGAACAACTGCTTTGCCTGGGCACTGAAATTCTGGTCCCAATTGTGCTCATAGGTTGAGAACTATTTATTCATTCCCAGATGTTCTGACTGAGGCTTCCCAAGAGCGTGAAGCAAACTCCTTGTCCTGACAAAACACCCTTTTATTAATTTACGGTGAATTCTGCTCATTCACGTCCAGCAAAGACTTTTAAGGGAGGATTTACAGTCACAGACCTTATCTGGCTTGGAGAGCTGCCAGGCTGATCTCTGCAGAACTTGGCAAAGAGCCTCGGAGAGTCATGAACTAATTAAGCGAACTAATGGTCTCCTGCAAACTCCACTCCCCTTTCGCTCCTCTTTTATTTCCTCTGGGAGGGGCCATTCATCGTCCACCTGTGGTCTTACTCCCAAGTCGACCCCTGTTCTTTAGCTGTTCCCTTTCTCTGGCAACTCTGCACATGCGCACACTGGGAACAGGTTCCAGCTGTTCGTCTGCCTCACTGATGTCTGACTCCGAAGGCAGCTGATAACTGTCAGACAGCCCTGGACCCCTCTCTGCCTCTAACACAGAGCCCTCATCAGAGCCTTCCCCAGACTCCAGGACTGGCCCATGTTCCTCCCCAACCTCCTCACTGTCCGAATCTTCTGCCAGCTCCACTGGCCACTGGTGGGCCACAACACCAGCACAACCTTTCCCCTCCAATCCAATAGGCATTTTCATACATGCATATTTTGCCTAATTGACAGCGCCTAAAGAATTTCTCCCTATACAACTCTTCTGTTGCGACTCAGCATTTCAAAACTGCCTCCGTTCAGAATTTTGAACCGAATAGATGGACAGAGGAATAAAATAGGATTTAAAAAATAACAATACTCATTTTTCAGTTTCACGGCTAAACTATTTACTGTGTTTCTTTCAGCTCTACAGGAACTTTGCTCATTGGCACTATGATATGAATCTGAAACAGGGGAATTCTCAACCGTGGGAAGAAAAGAACCCTTCTTGATCCCCAATTTTCCTGGATATAAAACACTAATATCCCCAAACAACCACCTCCTTGGCTGCCATGCACTGTTATTAGCCTTGCTTATTCACAGAAGGAAAAAAGAGTTGTCACCGAGACAGGTGACAACCATTCTCAGCGGCACAAAGCATAATGGGACTCAAGTTGATGCGGAGGAGACAGAGGTGAGCTTCTGTTGGTTTGCACTGGTTTGGACGAACAGGTAGTTACGATTCTGTGCAGTTTGGCGAAACGGCAAATCCTACCACTGGCTAGTCCTGCCCCCACTCATTTTTCGGCCTGTTTTCTGGGCCGTTTTACGGACCAAAAAAGGCCCCCAAAATATCCTGAAAATGTCCCGAAAAGTGGCTTGTATTTTGGCCATTTTCAGAGCTGTTTTTGGGTTGTCCTCGGAGACAACAAAATCTAAGAAAGGTAGAAACTTCAGCTGAGGCCAGGTGGGTTTCATATGCCCCGTGATTGATCCTTGGCAAGAAACTGTGAAATACTATGCTAATACCTCATTTTTTAAAAATAAATTTTTATTTTAAACACATAAACACCTCAACAAAAACAAACACATGACTTAAAACAATATAGGAACAAGAAGTTCCATCGTATATCATACAGCAATAGCAATAGCAATTAGACTTATATACCGCTTCATAGGGCTTTCAGCCCTCTCTAAGCGGTTTACAGAATCAGCATATTGCCCCCAACAATCCGGGTCCTCAGTTCCGTATCTGTTTCTTTGCAGTTAGTGTTTTCCCTTCTATACATTTCTATCTTGCATTCATCGTCTCCTTATTCGTTATCCATTTTTATGTACAATTCTATATTTATTTATACTTAGCTATTTATAACCAAATATTGTTTACCTATATTGTGCTTTATATTCTTACTGTCATTTATTCTCTTACATACAATTATAGGCATACATTCACATAGTTATTCTTTTTCTTTGCCATTCTTATACTATTGTTATTCCATTTAAGAGATTATAGAGTTTGGATTTGTTTACCATCCCTAGCGCCTGTTGTAACACCACTTTATTTTCCCTTTCTTTTCTCCCTCCCTTCCTTCTCTACTTCCTTCCTTCCTCCTCTCCTTCCCCTTCTTTCTTCCTTTACCTCTCCCCTACTCTTACCCTTTCTCTTCCCCTTCCTACCTCTCTCCTTCTCTTTCTCTCCCTTCCACCCGCCTCTCCTTACCTCTTTCTTCTTCCCTTACCTCTCTTCTACTCCTACTCTTCCTCTTCCTTTCCTACTATCTCTCCTTCTCTTTCTCTCCCTTCCACCCTCCTCTCCTTTCCCTTCCTTCTTCCCTCCCTTCTCTACTTCCTTGCTCCTCTCCTTCCTTCTTCCCTCCCTTTCTTTTTTCTATTGTTATAGGTGTCTCTTTCAAATCTCAATTTATGTTTTCTTGGGGATGGTGCTAATACCTCATTTATATGCTGCCTAGAGTCGCTAATGGTGAGATGGGTAGCATATAAATTTAATAGATAAATTAAAAATGATACAAGTGGAGGCATTTGAATCAGAATCGGAGTAGAGCTAGAAGGGACCTTGGAGGTCTTCTAATCCAGCCCCCTCCTCAAGCAGGAGACCCTATACCATTTCAGACAAGTGGCTGTCCAGTCTCTTCTTAAAAACCTCCAGTGATGGAAAACTTCTGGAAGCAAGTTGTCCCGTGGGTTAATCATCCTCACTGTTAGGAAGACTCTCCTCATTTCCAAGTTGTCTCTCTCCTTGAGTTGTTTCCATCCATTGTTTCTTGTCCTGCCTTCAGATGCTTTGGAAAATTAATTGCACTTTGACTTCTATACCGTTTCACAGTGCTTTACAGCCCTCTGTAAGCAGCTTACAGAGTCAGCATCTTGCCCCCAACAATCTGGATCCTCATTTTTACCGACTTTGGAAGGATGGAAGGCTGAGTCAACCTTGAGCTGGTCAGAAGCAAACTCCTGGAGTAAGCAGTGAGTTACCCCATCCACTTTTAGTTAGTTAGCGAGTTTGAAAAACAAGTTGACCCCCCTCTTTTTTTGGTAGCCCCTCAAATACTGGAATAATGCTGTCATGTACCCCCTAGTCCTTCTTTTTTTTAAAGACAAACCCAAATCCAGCAGCTACTGCCCTGCCTCAGACATAACTTATGAAAATGATATGCAGCCTGCGCCTAGTTCCTAAACTTAAAACACGCAATCAGCTGTTTCTCTTCCAACTCATTGGCATCTGTGTGATATTGCCTTTCAGTGGGGAATGAACTGCACAGCTGTTAGCTACGGAGCTGGATGTGGGATAGACTCCTTCCCAGAACGAGGCTCTTATATCGAATTAAATATTGAAGCTTCATAAATATTGTGGAAGGGATGCAATCGCTGGCGTTATTTAGCGGATTCCTGAAAAGCAACGTCGAGAGCCGTGTTTCTCAATCTGGCCAACTGTTAAGAGGTGTGGACTTCAACTCCCAGAATTCCCCAGGGCTCTTGAAATTAATTCACTGATTAAACTTTTGATTCGGGTTCATAACAAGGCTAACCATTAAAAGGGGAGCTAAATAATAAAGCCGCCTGATTTTTCTCCTGTGGCCTTTTCAGCTAACGTATATTTCTCCTCGGTCATTCAATTCACACTTCTTTGAATTATAGGTAGTCCTCAACTTATGACCACAAATTAAGCTGAAAATGTGTGTTGCTAAGTGAGAAATTTGTTAAGTGAATTTTGCCCTATTTTACGAATTGTCTTGCCAAGTGAATCACTGCGGTTGTTAAATTAGTAACCCGGTTGTTAAGTGAATCAGGCTTTCCTTGTTCACTTGGCTTGTCGGAAACAGTGGCAAAAGATGGTCACATGACTCCAGGATACGTCATCCGTCATAAATGTGAGTCAGTTGTCAAGCATCTGAATGTAAATCACGTGACTATGGGATGCTGCAATGGTCATAAAGTCTGAAAAATGAGTCACTTCTTTCAGTGCCGTTGTAACTTCAAATGGTCACTAAGTGAACTGTTGTAAGTCGAGGATAACCTGTATTTCTGGCCTTAGGTTAGCTATTGCAGTTTCCCTTTTTCCTACCATCTATCACCCAGTAAGCCTCAGAAATTGGCACATCCCTCTAATTTTCAAGGAAATGCCAATTCAGGCCTTGAAGTTCATATACAGGAAGTTCTCAATTTACAACGTTCATTTAGTCATCATTTTCTACTATACAATACAATAGCAAAGTTGGAAGGGACCTTGGAGGTCTTCTAGTCCAACCCCCTGCCTAGGCAGGAAACCCTATACCGTTCCAGACAAATGACTATTCAACATCTTCTTAAAGACTTCCAGTGTTGGGGCACATCGTTTTGTCATGAAGCACGGGTATCTATAAATACTGTCAAATTTGGGATATGGACCTGATGTAGAAGAAGCCTTCGGAATAAATTTGATCTTTTTCCAGAAGGCCAACTGCACTTCTAACATCTCAATATCTGCACCAATAATAAATATAAATATATTGTCAGTTGAACACCCACAATGGAAAAAAAAACGAGGATTTTTTTTTGCCTTTTGAGATACAGCCAAAACCTAGAACCAGATTCTGATATGCCAGCAACAACTACATGATTTGTAAATAATTATTTCTCTTTCAGCCCACCATGTGCTGGCACGGATGAAAAGAATTTTAGTTCCAATCTCTATTGCAGAATGTTAAACATTAAAAAAAAAAAAAATCCCTTAACCGAGATGGGGCAGAAGCAGATCTCTCTCTCTCTCTCTCTCTCTCCCACAATGCCTGGTCTGTTTGCGGGAGATGCCAGGTTTTAATCTTCTTAAGATTTACTGTCCTTAATAATTAATGGAATGCGTATTGCTGTGGCCATTTTCCGGCTTGCAATCCCAGCAATAATAAAAACTGCCATGTCTTGGGCCATAAAGACTTTACAAATTATCTATACCCCCTGCCTCAAAATGAAAAAAAAAAGAAAAAAGAAAGAGCAAGGAGGATGGGAGGAACGAAATTCTACAGCAGCGGATAACTGCGGGGAGAGCACAAATATTATCTTTATGAACAACAAACTGGTTCCGTTCTGTTCTCAAAGCACCTGAGACTTAGGAATCGGAGACCTGCAGCCACGCTTGGTCTGGAGATCATGGGCGTGTGACATTCCTGGTGGTCTCTTTCTTGGGGCTTACCAGGTAGTCCTCAACTTATAAGAGTTTATTTTCCATGACTGTTTGAAGTTACATCAGTAGAAAAAGCAGGGGTGAGATTCAGCTGGTTTGGACCAGTTCGGGCAAATTTTACATCTAGTTCGCCGAACCAGTAGTTGGAAGGACTGGCTGGCCCCGCCCCACCCACCCTGCCCTTCGCCGGAGTCTCCACGCGGTCTGTTCATCATGCCAGGTAATTGCAGAGCCTAGGGAGGGCGAAAAACGGGACTCCTAGAAGTTCTGGAATTCCAGAAACGGGCCTGTTTCCGGCCTCTGGAGCCTGGGGGAGGGCCGTTTTCGTTCTCCCGGAGGCTTGAAAAAAAAAATCCAGATGCCCCCACCCCCTGCGCCGGTGGTACAGGAGGCTGAGTAGGCCATACCCCCATGGCCATGCCCACCCAGCAACTGGGCAGAGAAACGGTTGCTAAAATTTTTCAATCCCACCCCTGGAAAAGAGTGACTTATGATCATTTTTCACACATATGACCGTTGCCACATCTCCATAGTCATGTGATCAAAATTCAGGTGCTTGGCAACTGGTTCATATTTATGACGGTGCAGAGTCCTGGGCTCACACGTTCACCTTTTGACAAGCCAAATCGATGGGGAACCCAGATTCGCTTGACAATTAGGTGACTAACTTAACAACTGCAGTGATTCGCTTAACAACTGTGGCAAGGAAGGTTGTTGCTGACCTGAGGCTGGTATTCCAGAACTACATCTTGTGATCCTTCTCGTCTTGGAATTGTTAGTGGCAGGCCTGTAAAAGATGGCTTCCATGCATCTTTCTGATGATGTTACCTAGTTGGGTCATGAAACATCTACAAGAAAACCACCCAGCTCAGAGAGCACCAAGGACCCCTCGTTTCAACCCTGAGCTATAAATGATCTTTTCTATCAGTATCTTGAATTTGTCCTCCTTGGAATCCAATAGAAAACCCGCTTTGGAGACATTGCTTTCAACAAGGAAGAAAAAAGCTTAAATTTAAGAGTCTTTTCTTCTATACAAACCGGCTTTCAAATGCAGGTGTTCAGCTCCCTTTCACCACATTACGACTGATCCATTGGCAAATTTAAAAAGCCTCCCTGGCATGTAATCCCCTTATTAGGAGAAAAACCCACATTTACATTGTACATGGCCGCTTAGGAGTGGGAGCCATTATAGCAAATGTTTAAGTACCGTATTTTTCAAATTATAAGACCCATCTAAATTTACAGGAGGAAAACAAGAAAAAAAAAGTAGTTTTTAGCCTCCGTGCGTCGGATTTTTGTTCCCCCAGGCCCCCAGAAGCACTCTGCAGTGCTCTGCACGGCCTTTTTTTGCCAAAAATGCACCCGTTTTTGAAGTGCTTCTGGGGGCTGGGAAGGTGACAAGTGGAGGGCTTGGGAGCCCAAAAACGGGATGTGTAGAGTGCTTCTGGGGGCTGGGGAGGGCGAAAATGGGACACACGGACTGTTCGGGAAGCCATAAATGCCTGTATTCAGTCTATAAGATACACCTAAATTTTCACCCACTTTTAGGGGAGGGAAGGTGCGCCTTATACTCCAAAAAATACAGTAGCTTTCTTTAATAGATGGGAACCAAGAAGATACATTGAGAAGTTAGCAATAGCAATAGCAGTTAGACTTATATACCGCTTCATAGGGCTTTCAGCCCTCTCTAAGCGGTTTACAGAGTCAGCATATTGCCCCCAACAACAATCCGGGTCCTCATTTTACCCACCTCGGAAGGATGGAAGGCTGAGTCAACCCTGAGCCGGTGAGATTTGAACAGCTGAACTGCAGAACTGCAGTCAGCTGAAGTAGCCTGCAGTGCTGCATTTAACCACTGCGCCACCTCGGCTCTCAAGTTCACAGAAGCCTTCAAATGCAAGCTGAAATCAGTTTTTCCCGACATTAATACATTCGCTTGAAATATTCCCAATTTACAAGGACACCTCAGCCCAAAAGGAAGATAGAAAAAAAAAATCATAAGCACAATTGAAAACCTTGCACGACCCGCAGCTCTTTTGGCATAACAAGTTGCCAACTTTAAAGATAAAGTTGTTCCCTTGACCTGTTGTGTCCAACTCTAGGGTGGAGATGCTCACCTCCATTTCTTAACCAAGGGAATCAGCGTTTCCCAAAGACATTTCTATGCTCATGTGGCTAGCATGACTATCCAGGTACTCCTCGACTTACAACAGTTCATTTAGTGACCATTCAAAGTTTGTCACTGAAAAAAGTGACATGACCATTTTTCACACTTACAACCAGAGGTGATATTCAGCCGGTTCAAACCGGTTCGCCCGAATTGGTAGCGGAAATTGCGGGTGGGCCCGTCTACCCGCCCTGGCTCTATGCTGTTCTATTTAGGCACGTTTTTGTGACTGGGCGCATGCACGGGAGGGGGGGGCGCGGATGGGGGGGGGGCAAACCGGTGGTAACAAAATGTGAAACCCACCGTTGAAGCATCCCAGTAGTCGCGTGATTTACATTTGGATGGTTGACAACTGACTCATATTTATGACGGTTGCAGTGTCCCAGGGTCATGTGATCCTCTCTTGACGAGCAAAGTCACAGGGGAAACCAGATTTTTTTTTTTATAGTCATTTTATTAAGATTTATAGGCCGCCCTTTTCCCTGAGGGGACTCAGGGCGGCTTACAATCACGGGGAAGGGGGTGCAATATCGAAAAACAAACAAAATGTGAACAAAAGAAAAATAATAAAACACAACTTTCATTCAACAGTCAACACTCGGGCGGGTAAATTGGGAACCTATCCCCAGGCCTGATGGGAGAGCCAGGTCTTGAGGGCTGCGCGAAAGGTCTGGATGGTGGTGAGGGTGCGGATCTCGACGGGGAGATCGTTCCACAGGGTCGGAGCTGCAACAGAAAAGGCTCTCCTCCATGTAGTCGCCAGTCGACATTGACTGGCGGATGGGATTCGGAGGAGGCCCAGTCTGTGCGATCTAATCGGTCGGAGGGAGGTAATCGGCAGAAGGCGGTCTCTCAAGTACCCAGATCCACTACCATGGAGTGCTTTAAAGGTGGTCATCAGTACCCTGAAGCGCACCCGGAGACCGACAGGTAGCCAGTGCAGCTCGCGGAGGATGGGTGTAACGTGGGCGAACCGCGGTGCGCCCACTATCACTCGCGCGGCTGCATTCTGGACTAACTGCAGTCGCCGGATGCACTTCAAGGGCAACCCCATGTAGAGCCCATTGCAGTATTCCAGCCTAGAGATCACAAGGGCTCGAGTGACTGTTGCGAGAGCCTCCCGGTTTAGGTAGGGCCGCAACTGGCGGACCAGGCGAACCTGGGCAAATGCCCCCCTGGTCACAGCTGACAACTGATGGTCAAAAGTCAGCTGTGGGTCCAGGAGGACTCCTAAGTTGCGGACCCTATCTGAGGGGTATAAAATTTGACCCCCCAGCCTAAGTGTTGGAACATTAGCCAAATTGTTGGGAGGGAAACACAACAGCCACTCGGTCTTGTCCGGGTTGAGTACCAGTTTGTTAGCACTCATCCAGTTCTTAACGGCCTCAAGACCCCGGTTCTTATTGACTTCACAACCATGTTAGTAATTTCACGACTGCACTGATCCACTTAACAAATGTGGCAAGAAAAGTCCAAGAATGGGGCAAAACTCACTTAGCAAATTTCTCACTTAACAACATAGATTTTGGGATCAATTGTGGTCATAAGTTGAGAACTACCTGTACACCAAGTGCGTGGGACTGCTGTTACTTTCCCACCGATGGGGTACCTATTTGTCTACTTGCATTTGCATGCTTTTGAAATGCTAGTTGGGCAGGAGCTGGAGTAAGGAACAGGTGCTCACACCTCGTCATGCGGCCCTCCGGTTTCAAACCCAGGTTGTCAGCTTTCCAGCTACAGTGCCTTTAAGTGCTGTGTCATTTCTAGCTGTGACCAATCCTGGAGATAACCCGCCCACAGGTAAGATATACATGCCTTCTGACAAGCAGAGTCAATGGGGAAGCCCAATTCAGATCCATGTTACTAACTTAACACTTGCAGTGATTCACATCACAATTGAGGCAAGAAATGTCATAAAATAGGGCAAAACTCACTTAACTGTCTTGCTTAGCATCAGAAATTTTGGGCTCGTTGTGGCCGTAAGTCGAGGACTACCTGTACTGCAATGTATTGGAGCATACATGGAAGAGTGATCCAGCTCTAATCTTTCCCTAAGCTGCATTCTTCAAACAGCCACACTCCCCTCCTTTCTCTCCTCCCCCCCCCCCCCCCGATCCACAAAGCTGGCCTGATTTAGAAAGTATGCAAAGAATGAAGACGGGGAAACTGACTTGTTCAAACCAAGTCATGTGGTTGCTAAGTGAATCAGGCTTCCCCCATTGACTTTGTGTGTCAGATTGTTTCAAAGGGGGATCGCATGAACTCTGGGAGACTGCAACCGTTATAAATACATGCCAGTTGCCAAGCATCCCAATTTTAATCATATAACCCTGGGAATGCTGTAACGGTCAGTAGCGTGAAAAGTCAGCTTTTTCAGTGCCGTTTTAACTCTGGTCACGAAATGGCTGTGAGTCGAGGACTACCATCTGCACTTTCAATGCCCTGGGAATTAACACAAGAGATCAATGCCTGCCCAGTATTATGGGACAGGTTTGGGCTTAAAGCAGCAGAGGCTGAGCCTGGGTGATTACGAGATAAAGGATTGTCCTGTGATAACGAACTTGGCATGCTAAGCCCTTTGTCAGCATTCCAAGTATCATGCAGAATTAAATCAGAGTCCAAGGCAGAACTATCCTTAAAGTTCCAATTTAATAAGGCAGACATTGTTGGCTGTGGAATCCCAAATATAAAAGCTTCCTGGGATCAATGCTCCCTCTAAGGTGCGCGGCTGCGTGGCTACGCACGTGGCAAGAAAACACCGCGCAGCAGTTACCAACTGCCGCGCAGTGATTTCTAAAGTCACAGGCTCCGGAAGCTGAGGGGCCTCAGATTTTCTGTCCTGGTTAAGGTTAGCATGGGCGCGGGGGGTGGGGATGGCGGTAGGAGCTTAAGCGGCACGGCCAGTCTCCTAGGACCAACCGCAGGAGGGGAAAGGGGCGCGGGAGCACTGGCAAAGGTGAGGTAGCGAGGAGGAACCTGACGGCAGCGCCATCGCGGGAGCCAGTAGGAAGGTGGTGGAGAGGGCGGGAGCAGGGGAAAAAAGGCCTCATGGCTTCTCAAAAGCATGGCGGTGGCAGGGGTAACGCTGTGCCCAGTTCAGGTGCTCTGAGCAGAGGGGGAGGCGCCGGCGCTGCTGCCACAAGAGGGGCGCCAGCGGGAGCTTTGGCGGGTTTACTTCAGCCGCAGCGCCGGGCAGCAAATGCGGTGGTGCTGTTGGAGGAGGAGGCGGCAGCAGTTGTTCTGGTGGCGGCAGGGGCTCGTCGGCATCTTCAGCGACGACCCTGCTCCCGGTGAAAAAACAAAGATGGAGTAGATCCAGGCTGATGACGTTGCCGCAGCTGCCAGGTCCGGACAGAGGTAGACAGAGCGGCGCCAAGGCGAAAGAGCAGCATGACTGGAGGAGGAATTCTGGGAGTTGAAGTCCACAAGTCTTAAAGCTGTCAGGTTTGAACACCCCTGGGGTGTTTTTCCCCTAAAGGCTTAGGGGTGCAAGGATCTTGTAACTTGACAGCTTTAAGATTTGCACACTTCAATGCCAGAGTTCCTGAGCCAACATGACTGGAGGAGGAATTCTGGGAGTTGAAGTCCACGAGTCTTAAAGCTGTCAGGTTTGAACACCCCTGGTTTTTTTTTTTCCTAAAGGGTTAGGGGTGCAAGGGTCTTGTAACTTGACAGCTTTAAGACTTGCATGCTTCAAATGCCAGAGTTTCTGAGCCAACATTTTGGTTGCTAAGCAGGAGCGTTGTTAAGTGATACTGATATTATATAACACTTTTAATTAAGCGGGTACCTTGAATAAACATAACTTTGAGTTTCAAATAATACTGATTTTGTTGTTAGGTGACATCTGTGAAAAAAATTCAGGTGCTCAGGCATGAAAATGTGCCTCTCAAACACTATACTTTTCTGCTCAGACTGAAAAAAAATTAGAGGGAACATTGCCTGGCATTCCACCCAGTTGAAAGTTCATGATCTTAGCCCCACACCCATAAATCCATCACATGGTTCAATCTTCTTCAGCCACGCTGGCATTTCCACCCATTTAGTTCCGGTCAGGTGCAGAGGTGCGGAAACAAAACATGATCTTGATTTTACAAAGGAATGACAACAACACATTCCACAATTCTACTCCTTACTATTCCCCCTCCCAATTATTACACTAATGAAACAACATAATGAAATAATAGTGTGTGTGGTAGGCCAAAAATCCTAAAAGGAATGTTAACTGCAGGCCTGACACTCTTGTTTATCTGTGTCATGTCCAATTGTACTTGCATCTATAGCCCAGTGTTTATCAACCTGAGCAATTTTAAAAGGTGTGGACTTCAATTCCCAGAAATCCCCAGCAAGCACGCTGAGATGGAGAAATGATGTGAGGGGGTCTGTAGATATTTTCACAGCCCTCTTTCTGACTCGTGCAGTGTGCAGGTCCTCAATGGAAGGCAGGTTGGTAGCCATTGTTTTCTCTGCAGTTCTAATTATCCCTCGAAGTCTGTGTCTGTCTTGAGAGCCGAGGTGGCGCAGTGGGTAGAGTGCAGTACTGCAGGCCACTTCAGCTGACTGCTAGTTCAGCAGTTCAGCGGTTCAAATCTCACTGGCTCAGCGTTGACTCAGCCTTCCATCCTTCTGAGGTGGGTGAAATGAGGACCCAGACTGTGGGGGCAATATGCTGACTCTGTAAACCGCTTAGAGAGGCCTGAAAGCCCTATGAAGCGGTATATAAGTCTAACTGCTATTGCTATTTTTGGGTTGCAGGGCCAAACCAGACAGTTATGGAGGTGCAAATGACAGACTCCATAATTCCTCTGTAGAACTGAATCAGCAGCTCTTTGGGAAGTTTTAGTTTTCTGAGTTGGTGCAGAAAAAACATTATTTGTTGTGCTTTTTGGGTGACGTTTTTGATGGTAGGTGTCCATTTTAAGTCATCTCAAGATGAAAGCCATCTGGGTGCCACTCAAACTCAGCCCAACCCACCTCACAGGGTTGTTGTGGGGAAAATAGGAGGAGAGATTGGCCACCTCCGGTTATTTATACCGTAAGAAAAATGGAATAAAACATTAATTTAAAAAAATGAAACAAAACATCAAAACAAAGCAAAAAAACCACAATACAATAGTGTTTCCAACAAGCACCAATCGTGGAGCTGGATTTAGGATGCTGGATTCTATGACCGAAGAATCTTCCTTCTGCATTACTACCACTTTATAAATCCTTAGTCAGACCACACCTGGAATACTCCATCCAGTTTTGGTCACCACGTTACAAAAAAGATGTTGAGATTTTGGAAAAAGTGCAGAGAAGAGCATCTAAGATGAGTTAAAGACCCGGAGACAAAAGCATACAAAGAATGGCTGCAGGATTTGGGTAGGGCCAGTTTAGAGAAAAGAAGGACCAGGGGAGACATGATAGCAGTATTCCAGTATTTGAAAGGCTGCCACAAAGAAGAGGGAGTCAAGCTATTCTCCAAAGCATCAGAAGGCAATTCAAGAAGCAATGGGTGGAAACTAATCAAGGAGAGACATAACCTGCATAAGGAGAAATTTCCTGACAGTTAGAACAATTAATCAGTGGGACGGCTTAACTCCAGAAGTTGTGAATGCTCCAACACTGGAAGTTTTAAAGAAGAGATTGGATAAACATTTGTCTGGAACGGTATAGGACAGTGATGGTGAACCCTTTTGGCACTGAGTGCCCAAACCAGAACGCGTTTGCATGAGTGTGCCGGAGCGCCGGAAACCCAAAGACCAGCTGGCTGGGGTGCATGCTGGGTTTTTTGGCTGCTTTTTGGGCCATTTTCAGACTGTTTTTGGAGTCATTTTCAGTCTGCTTTTCAGGTCGTTTTTGGTCTGTTTTCAGGCTTTGTTTGAGTGTTCTGGGGCCATTTTTCAGGCTAAAAATGGCCTAAAATGGCCCCCAAAACAGCCTGAAATGGCCCAAAAAGCAGACTGAAAATGACCCAAAAATGGTTTGGAAAGTGGCCCGAAAAACACCCTAATTTTAAGCCATTTTTCGGGTCACTTTCAGGCCATTTTCCAGTGCTCCGGCGCTGGCAAAGACCAGTTGGCCGGTGTGGATGTGCACACTGAAAGCAGAAGAGCAGCTGGTGACAATGCTTGGCACGTGCCATAGGTTTGCCATCACAGGTATAGGGTCTCCTGCTTGAGCAAGGGGCTGGACTAGAAGACCTCCAAGGTTCCTTCCTGAAATTAGATCCCAAAAAGCTAAGAGTCTGCTTTAAAGAGCTGCAGACCCAGGCTGTGGTGCGTTTGCTTTGCGGTTTTATTCTTGGCTGCCATTTCTTTTTTCTTTTGTTTTGTTATATTAAGTTGCCTTTACACTACGTCTATTGTTGTTTTAATTTTAAATGTGGTTTTCCACCTTGAGCCACTCGCTGTGGCAAGAGAGGCATCTCCGGATAAAGAAAAACAATGCAATCCAATGCATGTTCAGATGCACCCTTTGGAACTGAAGCTGAACTAATGCACAGCTGCGCTAGGTTTCAAGGGATTACAAGGAGGACTTTATAATATCATTCTTAGCATCTGCTACACAACCCTGTGCACCGAAATGGAGTGTATAAACTAAGCACCTGCAAATTTACTGACACAGTAATAATTCACAACTGCTGCGATTTACGCGCTGGAACATCTGTTTTCTCTAAAGAAAACCCCGGCTTCAGTTCTTGGCATTGCTGCACTGTAAAGTATGTCAGATATTAAGTAGGAAAGACATCTTTGCTTAAAGCGCTGGCAGACGAGCATCCGTCGAAGCAGGTAATCGAGAGAAACTTGCTTTATGGATTTTCGCTTTGCCTTTCTGGAGGTTTTTAAGGAGAGATGGGAAAGCCTTTTGTCTGGAATGTTATAGGGGCTGTCAAACTCGATTTTATTGAGGGCTGCATCAGGGTTGTGTTTGATCTGGGTGTGTATGTGAGGTGGGCGTGGCCAGCTCGATGTCACTCGTGTTGGGGGGTGCATGTAGTGGCCCTAGCGCTCTGCCAGCGAAAAAGGGCTCCCAAGCTCCGTTTTCAGCCGCGATGGCCTCCTGCAACCCTCTGCCAGCAAAATCGGAGCTCGGGAGGGACACACACAGTCCTCCCGAGCTCCGTTTTCGCTGGGAGAGGCACTGCGGGCCAGTCCTTTGCTGTTTCCAGGGTGGGCCCGCGGGCTAGATCTAAGTACCCCGCGGCCTGGATCCGGCCCCCGGGCCTTGAGTTTTACCCCCGTTATAGGGTCACCTGCTTGAGCAAGGAGTTTAACCTAAGGCAGTGATGGCTAACCCTTTTTCTTGTCACATGCCGAAAATGGGGCACACACCCCTCCCGCGCCCCGTTTTGGGCCTAATAGGCCTCCCTACAGCCTCCTGGGACCAAAAACAAGCTGCAGGGGGGGTGCTGCACCCTCCCATGCTCCCCCCTACCCCCTGTGCATGTGACTTCCCCACATGCATGCACATCTCCCACATGCGCCCTGCCCCCTGTGCATGCACGGCAGAGACCCAAAAATCAGCTGGCTGCTGAGTGGCACGCACAAGTGTGGGTGGTGGAGCTGAGCTGGGGCGACGGCTTGCGTGCCCACAGAGAGAGCTCCGCGTGCCACTTTTTCAAAAGAAGATACTGGATAAACTTTTTCAAAAGAAGATACTGGATAAACTTTTTCAAAAGAAGATACTGGATAAACTTTTTCAAAAGAAGATACTGGATAAACATTGGTCTGGAATGGTATAGTTTTTCCTGCCTGAGCAGGAAGTTAGCAATAGCAATAGCAGTTAGACTTACATACTGCTTCATAGGGCTTTCAGCCCTCTCTAAGCGGTTTACAAAGTCAGCATATCGCCCCCAACAACAATCCGGGTCCTCATTTTACCCACCTCGGAAGGATGGAAGGCTGAGTCAACCCTGAGCTGGTGAGATTTGAACAGCCGAACTGCAGAACTGCAGTCAGCTGAAGTAGCCTGCAGTGCTGCATTTAACCACTGCACCACCTCGGCTCTAAATTGGACTAGAAGACCTCTAAAGTCCTTCCAATTCTGTTATATTCTATATTCTAAAGACAGGTAGTCCTACAACAGTTCCTTTAGTGGCCATTCCAAGTTACAACAGCATTAAAAAAAGACTTATGACCATTTTTCACACTTATGACCTTTGCAGCACCCCCATGGTCACATGATCAAAATTCGGACGCTTGGAAACTGGGTCATATTTATGACCGTCGCTGTGTTCTGGGATCATGTGAGATCCCCTTTTCTGACATTCTGACAAGCAAAGCCAATGGAGAAGCCAGATTCACTTAACAACCAAGTTACTAACTTAACCACTGCTGTGATTCACTTAACAACTCTGGCAAGAAAGGTTGTTGCTGACCTAAGGCAACAAAAGTCATAAAATGGGGCAAAACTCACTTAACAAATGTTTCGCTTAGCAACAGGTTTAAGGTTTAAGGTTTATTAAAATTTGTATGCCGCCCACTCCTATCGGGATTCTGGGTGGCTCACAGCAAGACAGAAACAGTTTAAATTTAAAAATAGAAAAATACAATATTAAAAATTCACATCATCCAGTACATCTAAGCGGGGGCTGGATATCCATCAACAGCCCCAGGCCTGCCGGAACAACCAGGTCTTAACGGCTTTACGGAAGGCCGGGAGAGTGGTAAGGGTCCGGATCTCTGCGGGTAGATCGTTTCACAGGGCCGGCGCAGCAACAGAGAAGGCCCTCCCCCGGGAAGCCGCCAACCGGCATTGTCCGGTTGACGGCACCCGGAGGAGGCCCAGCGAAACGTCTTCAAAGAAAAACCAGAAAGGCCAGTTACCTCTTGAAAAAGCACCTTTGGGACAACCATGACCTGGATGACGGAGAATCTCCAGAGATATATCAGAGAAGGGTTTGAAAATAACAAACCTTTTTTTGGTCCCTTTTTATTAAAGTCACTTTTTCATTTTTATCTTACTTTTTCCTCAAGGAGGCGGGACTGGCAGGCAGAAGTCAAGGACCTCCTATATGATTCCAAAGGCCACTCACCTATCTGAGAAATACGCAGCATTATTATCAGCATTTTTAAAACAACATGCAAAGCTGATTGAATTAGGAAACTCGGTCTCTATGGCACTCTGGTCCAAACATATAATCCAGTATTTCAGGGCAATAAAACACGAGATAGGGAAGACTCGAAGCAGGTTCACCCCAAGTTCAAGAAGGCCTAGAAATCAAGTCCACCGTCAAGTTGGAAAATCACGGGAGTTAATTATTCCCCTGGACTTAGGAGAAATACGCCTGCTGAAATACAGCTTGTGGTGCTTTTTGACGACCTAGTAGTGGTAGCAACATAATTTCTGGGTTTTCGGGTTGCAAATCACAACGATGAGACTAAATTAGAAGGAAGGAAAAAAATTAGTGTTGGCTTAGCGTGATTTGCGAGCTCAGCCACTGAGAGGGGTTTTTTTTTCGTGCAGGGTGATTTATGACTTGCAATATCGGTAAACAAGTGCGCCGAGGTTTGCTTTATGTTACTTGCACGCGACTAAAATGTGGCTTAGGTGTGCTTAGCGTGCCAAACGAACTTCAAGCTGTGCAGATGTGCAACCCGTGGGTTTAAATGGTTTATAACAGGCAAATTCAGACTGCGATTTGGTCAATACGAGCCGCGGCTTCAATAGAAGACGCAACACTAGCAGAGGCAAAAAGCAAGGCAGAAACAAGGATGATGGGTGGGAGAAGGCATCTCCGCAGGCACCATCTGAACTCTGTCTGAACTTGAGATATTAAAAGAAAAGCTTTCCCTCTGGGGCCCTTCCAGTTTGATCTTCAGCTCCTTTGTAGTAGCAAAGGAGATTAGGAGTCCCTGCATCCCAAATTCCGTAACAAATTAGCAACTGAATTTGTGTCCTTTAAAGAGCGGCAGCTTTGCAGGTTTGGTTATCAATTTTGCAGGGTATGAATTAATCTCTGGTGACAGAATTATCTTCCCTATAATCAAAGGCTCAGCAATTTCCCCCCCAGGATCCTCTGTCATACTTGGAAATTTGCCACATTATACAGGATGAAACCGCGTATTAGTGACTGAAAATGGGAAATGCAAAGCACAAAATGTCTATATATTGCAGGAGACGAAGAGGTAGAGCCTGGTGGGCGGAGTCAAGACAGGAATCAGCCTGGAATCATTAAGTTCCCACAAAGGGTCGAAGATGAACCTCTCTTGATTTCTGTTAACTCTTATCTAGCGCCAATTTAGTGCTGCTAATTGATTAGATCCCCATGTACAGATAGTCCTCGACTTACAACAGTTCATTTAGTGCAGGGGTATCAAACTCAAGGCCCAGGGGCCAGATCCAGCCCGCGGAGTGCTTAGATCTGGCCCATCGAGCGCCCTGGAAACAGAAAAGGACTGGCCCATAGTGCCATCACGAGCTCCGTTTTCGCTGGCAGAGGATTGCAGGAGGCCGTCACAGCTAAAAACGAAGTTCAGGAGCCCATTTTCTTTGGCAGAGCACTCGGGCCGCCATAGACGCCCCTAACATGAGTGACGTCAAGCTGGCCACGCCCACCGTGGACACATCCACTCCAGGCCCCTGAGGTCAAACACAACCCTCATGCGGCCCTCATTGAAATCGAGTTGGACACCCCTAATTTAATGACTTTTGGAAGTTACATCACTGGAGGTTTTTAGGAAGAGTCTGGACAGCCACCTGTCTGGAATGCTATAGGGTCTTCTTCTTGAGCAACGGACTGGACTAGAAGACCTTCAAGGTCCCTTCCAGCTCTATTCCGATTGATTGAAACTTCCAGAATAGTTGGATGGGTTCATTTTGGGGAGAAAACAGAGAAGAATTATCTCCTTTGCACCTCTCCACAAATCACCATCAAGATTAGAAATTACGTGTAAAGTTTTGTAAACGCAAAACAGGTCTCGCTGGTAGAGCATGGGGTGTGTGCTTTTTTATTTATGCCTTTGAGTTAAGTGTTGCCTGGACTAGTCCCGGCTGTTTTCTTGGCACGATTTTTCAGAAGTGGTGCGCCCTTCTTCCTAGGGGTGAAAGAGGGAGAAATTGGCTCAAGGTCACCCAGCTGGCTCCAGGCTGAAGATCTCTTCGTTTCTAGGCTTAATGCTTCTCGATAAAGAAATATTTGCTTTGGCTTCCGCCTATTTGTGGTAGACTTCCTACATATTTTATGGTGGAAGTTAAAAGGGGTTTCCCACTATAAAGCATGTAGGAAGTCTATCAATTCATTTTATATTGAAGGTACCACGGATGGGAGTACCAGACCATCTCATTTGTCTCTTGAGAAACCTATATGCGGGTCAAGAAGCAACTGGAACAACTGATTGGTTCAAAATTGGTTCAAAAGGAGTCTGGCAAGGCTGTATACTGTCGACCTGCCTATTTAATTTATATGCAGAGCACATCATGAGAAAGGCAGGGCTAGATTAATCAAAAATTGGAATTAAGATTGCCGGGAGAAATACCAACAACTTCAGATATGCAGAGGGTACCACTCTAATGGCAGAAAGTGAAGAGGAGCTAAAGAGCCTCTTGATGGGGGTGAAGGAGGAGAGGGCAAAGGTTGGCTTGAAACTCAACATTAAGAAAACTAAGATCATGGCATCCGGCCCTCTCAATTCCTGGCAAATAGAGCGGGGGGGGGGGAAATGGAGGTAGTGACAGATTTTACTTTCCTAGGCTTCAAGGTCACCGCAGATGAGGACTGCAGCCAAGAAATTGAAAGACACTTGCTCCTGGGGAGGAAAGCTATGGCAAAGCTAGACAGCATACTAAAAAGCAGAGACCTCACCCTGCCAACAAAAGTGTGTCTAGTCAAGCCTGCGGTTTTCCCAGTTGCAATGGATGGCTGTGAAGGTTGAATCATAAGAAAGGCTGAGTGCCAAAGAATGGAGGCCTTTGAACTCTGGTGCTGGAGAAGACTCCTGCACTGAGTCCCTTGGACTGCAAGGCCATCCAACCGGTCAGTCCTAGAGGAGATCAACCCTGACTGCTCTTTAGAAGGCCAGATCCTGAAGAGGAAACTCAAAGGCTTTGGCCACCTAATGAGAAGGAAGGACTCCCTGGAGAAGAGCCTGGGAAAGATGGAGGGCAAAAGAACAAGAAAGGGACAGCAGAGAATGAGGTGGCTGGATGGAGTCACTGAAGCAGCAGGCGTGAGCTTCAATGGACTCCAGAGGATGGTAGAGGACAGGAAGGCCTGGAGGAACGTTGTCCTTGGGGTCGTGATAGGTCGGACACCACTTCGCAACTAACAACAACACTACATCTTACAAACAAAATGCAGATAGTCCTGGTCTTACAACTACAATTGGGACCAGAATTTCTTTTGTTAAGCAAAGCGGTTGTTAAGTGAGTCGTGCTCGATTTTACAAACTTTTTTTGCCACAGTTGTTAAGCAAATCGTTGCTGTTGTTAAGTGAATCTGAGTGAGTCGTTGTGAATTTGGCTCCCCTGTTGATTTGGCTTGTCGGAAGCTGGCTGGAAAAGTTGCAAATGGCCACAAGCACTTCAACCCGTCATAAATGCAATGCCGCTTACCAAGCACACAAATTCTGATCATGTGACTGTGGGGATGCTGTGGCAGTCATAAGTGCGAGGAACAGCTGTCAGTTTTTTTCCAGTGCCATTGTAAGTTCAAGCAATCACTAATACGGTTCGTCCTCGAACATACAACACTTCGTTTAGTGACCGCTCAAAGTTACAACAGCATTGAAAAAAGTTTTTCACCCTTATATCACGCTGCAGCATCTGTGTCACGTGATCAAAACTTGGACGTTTGCCAATTGGCTCATCTTGATTACAATTGCAGTGTTGTGTGTGTGTGTGATGTGTGTGTGTTATGTGTGATGTGATCACCTTTTGCGACCTTCTAAGAAGCAAAGACAAGGGGGGAGAACCAAGTTACTAACTTCACAACTGCAGTGATTCACTTAACAGCTGTGGCAAGAAAGGTCATAAAATGGGGCAAGACTCACTTCGCAACTATCTCACTGAGCAAACTTTGGGGCTCAATTCTGGACGTACGTCGAGGACTATCCGTATAACGGTTGTCAATTGGGGAGTCGCCTGCAAATTCACCCGGCGGGTGGATTGAGACAGAAAGCTCCATTATTTCAAACTTCACACAGGGTTAGATGGTAAATCATGGGAAATAATTCCTCTGCCTGAAAACTATGGATGACTACTAATCAGAGAAGATAATGACAGGTTAGACCAACTGATTGTTGCCTTCTAGCAGCTCAGCCTGTGAGTAGGTTGATATAAACAGCTCAACTCAATTCTCTCCCACACCCCAGAGATTATTTGATTAAAGGGCGGGGGTTGATGCAAAGTGAGCCCAGGAATTTCCAAGCTCAGTAAGAAAGTCTATAATTTCTTTATCCTCCTGCAACACAGCAAGAAGGAAAATGAGATAAACTCTTGATTAATTCTTGAATCAATGGAGTAACTCAACTTCTCAGCGGGACTGTCTTCTGCCACACACCTCCCAGCGTCCAGTAAGATCCCACAGGGTGGGCCTTCTCCGGGTGCCGTCAACTAGGCAATGTTGTTTGGCGGCTCCTTGGTGGAGGGCCTTCTCTGTGGCTGCCCCGGCCCTATGGAACGATCTACCCCCGGAGATCCAGACCCTCCCCACTTTCACGGCCTTCCGCAAAGCCATTAAGGCTCTTCCGGCAGGCCTGGGGCTGTTGACCTCTTGAATGAGGTCCAGCCCCATTAAGGTTGAGTGCATGTTGTATCTCTTTTAACTTGTCTTGCCTTCTACTTTTTAAACTTTTTAGTATTCCTTTTATTGTTTTTATGTAAGCCGCCCGGAATCCTTCGGGATTGGGCGGCATATAAATTTATTAAACTCGAACTCGAAACTCGAACTCAGCCAAGGCAACATGTTTTGAGGAGGTCCTAGCACTGCTAGCACTGATGATGTTCCCTACTTGGGCAATGAAACGTCTGCAAGAAAACAACCAAGCACAGAGCGCACCAAGGACCTCACAATCGCAGTCCTCCTACTGCTCTTTTTCCTCTTTCTCCTCCTCCTCCCTTTCTCCTTCTCTCCACAAACCTCACTCCCTTCTAGCACTGATGATGTTACCTACTTGGGTAATGAAATGTCTGCAGGAAAAACAACCAAGCTCAGAGAGCACCAAGGACCCCTCCTTTCAGACCTGAGCGACAAATATTCTCTTTTATTGGTACAGTATGTTTTTCTATAACAACTGGTCCATCTGTAACAATTTTGGAACCAAATTTTCCAGGCTTGTGATTTGATCAGGGTTGGCTCATGGTGTTGCCTTCAGTTTTAATCTCGCACCGCCCGTTTTACAAATAAAATAGGGCTGCATGCGCACACTTTTCCAATTACAGTATGTACTACAAGTCGTGCATTTATTCAGCCTGCTCTTCAGCCACCCCTCAAGGCCTAATTTGATCCTTGTGATTTACTCGAGGGGATGAGCCGTCCCTTACGCTCTCAGAAGTATACCGCTGAATGCTGAAATTCCACTTCTAACATTGCAGCTCTTCAGAAACCCAGCTACTATTTCTTGGGCTGTAAGGCAGATTAGTTAGTTGCTCTTTAGGTAAAGGTTCCCCTCGCACATATGTGCTAGTCGTTCCCGACTCTAGAGGGCGGTGTTCATCTATGTTTTAAAGCCGAAGAGCCAACGCTGTCCAAAGACGTCTCCGTGGTCATCTGGCCGGCATGACTAAACCCCAATGGCGCACGGAACGCTGTTACCTTCCCACCAAAGGTGGTTCCTTTTTTTCCTACTTGCATTTTTTACCTGCTTTCGAACTGCTAGGTTGGCAGAAGCTGGGACAAGGAACAGAGCTCACTCCATTACGCGGCACTAGGGATTCGAACCGCCAAACGGCCGACCTTTCTGATCGACAAGCTCAGCGTCTTAGCCACTGAGCCACCGCGTCCCTTTAAACTAGAGGTCTTCAAACTTGGCAACTTTAAGACTTGTGGACTTCAACTCCCAGAATCCTCCAGCCAGCATAACTGTTGAAGTCCACAAGTCTTAAAGTTGTCAAGTTTGGGGACCTCTAATCTAAAGGGACGCGGTGGCTCAATGGCTAAGACCCTTTCGGCATCTTCCAGGCTTCTGACACACACACACACACACACACACACACACACACACACACACAGCCAAACGTGTACTCACATAAGGATTAAAAACTTTGCTTTAAACACAATGGAACAAAGAACTTACAATCATGGGGTTGCAAGGGACCTTGGAGGTCTTCTAGTCCAACCCTCTGCTCAAGCAGGACACTTTACATCAGGGAGTGTCAAACTCAAGGTCTGGGGGTCGGATCTGGATCGCAGAGTGCTTAGATCTGGCTCGTGGGGCTACCCTCGAAACAGCCAAGGACTCCTCTGCGGTGCCTCTGCCAGCGAAAATGGAGCTCGGGAGCCCGTTTTCACTGGCAGTGTTTTCCCCTCTCGGGGTTCCAAGTAGCATCCCCTTATGAAACAATAGCTTGAGGCAAGAAGTTCCTCAAAACACCATTTTATTAGAAGAACCTTGTTGGCACATCTGGGAAAACCCAAATCTGAAAACTTCCAGGTTTTCCTCACCCAGTTGAAAGTTCAAGACCCCGCCCCAACACCCACAGGTCCATGAAATGGTCCAATCAGTTACTGCCATGGATGAAGATTCCTCCCATTCACATCTGTCCAGGTGCAGGGATTAGGCAATCTTGACTTTCAGGGAAGGAATGTTATTATGGCTACACATCTCCCAAGCTCCATACCATCCCCGCTCCCAGGTCCCCGTAGTAACTATGTTTGAATATGTGGCAGGCTTGAGGCCCTATCCCGATGGGCTTCCAAACCTAACAGACTGCCCCCTCTCAACAGAAGAGTGTGTCCTGTAACAAAAGTAACACAGGGGATTAATCAGGTACCTAACCACCTCTTCCCCCCATAGGGGGACCCTTTGGCTTGTCTGGGTATTTGTCATGGAATTGCTTAACTGGTGTACAAGTTAAAGCCCACCCCTCTCCTAGAAAAATGAAATTTCCTGGGAAATACTGCAAAGGCAGAATATTATATTTCGCTGGATCAGAAATGGAGAAACATGTTTTTAGGCAGGGAACAGACCCACTTTTAATAGCCTCCACTTTTTTCAATGGGCCATTAGGGGGGGCTGAGCTAGTTTACTCTGCATAACAAAGATAGGATTAGCCTTCTATAGAAGCTCACCTCATGGTATCTGGGAACTCAACCAAACTTGGATTCAAAACACAGCCTAGAGAGTTGCCTCTGCATGGCCCCATGGGAGTCTGACAACCGATCAGAATACAAGCTCAAATCCAAAAGCCCAGAGAGGATATAAAACCCAGGCACTTTCAGTATCTCTTCCCCTTTTTCTTCGCCCAAGATCTTCAAGGATCCTGTCCACCGTTAAACCATCCTTCCAAGTAGTCTCCATATTCCCAGTGTCTTTTCCCCCATTTGGAACTGAACCCAGATGGACATTTCTTCCAACAGCTACAAGTATTCTTGCTGGATCAAAATGCAACCAAGGATGGGAAGGAGACGTTCAGCCCGACAGTGCCGAGACTTTTGTGAAAATGATGAAAATCAACAGCAGTACTTGGAACAGGAATAAAAACAACCACTGCTGGCTGGAGGACAGGTTATCATCTAGCCAACACCTGTTCGACTTTTTTACAAGCTGACTTTGCTCCACCCTGTGGAAGGAAGGAAGCTGACTCTACTCCAGCTGGGATTTTTCCAAATCTGTAGGTTATAGAACTAGAGAGTAGTGGTGTATTTTCACCAGATTTATCAAGACTTTATTTTTGTTATTTATTTTGTTGTTTTAATTCCTACCTTTATTATTTTTACGAGTAACTCCAGTGGGAAAACATGTGCAATACAGGCCCATCACCAAGAATCTGTGAGTTCTAGTCCCACCTTACGCATGAAAGCTGACTGTGTGGCTTTGGGTCAATCACCAGGAGATGATGAGTTCTAAGGTAAAGATAAAGGTTCCCCTCGCACATATGTGCTAGTCGTTCCCGACTCTAGGGGGCGCTGCTCATCTCTGTTTCAAAGCCAAAGAGCCAGCGCTGTCCGAAGACGTCTCCGTGGTCACGTGGCCGGCATGACTAAACACCGAAGGCGCACGGAACGCTGTTACCTTCCCACCAAAGGTGGTTCCTATTTTTTCCACTTGCATTTTTACATGCTTTCGAACTGCTAGGTTGGCAGAAGCTGGGACAAGTAACAGGAGCTCACTCTATTATGCGGCACTAGGGATTCGAACCGCTGAACTGTCGACCTTTCTGATTGACAAGCTCAGCATCTTAGCCATTGAGCCACCGCATCCCTGATAAATTCTAGTCCCACCTTAAATAAGAAAACCAGCTGGGTAACTTTGGGCCAATCACCAGGAGACAGTGAGTTCTAGTCCCGCCTTAAACAAAACAAAAAACCCAGCTGGGTAGCTTTGGGCCAATCAGCAGGAGATGGTGAGTTCTAGTCCTGCCTTAAGACATGAAAACCAACGGGATGGCTTTGGGGGCACTCTCTCTTTCTCTCAGCCCAGCCCACTTCACAGGGTTGTTGTTGTGGGGAAAATAGGAGGAAGGAGCTGGGGTGGGCTGCTGGGGGTTTGCAGGGGTTCAGGAGCTAAGATTCTCTACAGTTTGGAGAACCCCAAATCCCACTCCTGGCCCGTTTTGGATGCAGGTAAGTGAAGGGCGCGCACGGAGGCTCAGGGCAGGGCAAAAAACAGGCCTACTGGAAGTTCAGGAATGCCGGAAACGGGCCCGTTTCTGGCCTGCAGAGGACTTCCAGAACCTGGGGAGGACAAAAATGCCCCCCTTCCCTGGTGCAGGAGGACAACTAGGCCACAACCACCTGAAGCCCACCCATGGGTGGCCAAGGTGGCGCAGTGGTTAAATGCAGCACTGCAGGCTACTGCTAGATCAGCAGGTCAGCGGTTCAAATCTCACCGGCTCAGGGTTGACTCAGCCTTCCATCCTTCCGAGGTGGGTAAAATGAGGACCCAGATTGTTGGGGGCAATATGCTGACTCTCTGTAAACCGCTTAGAGAGGCCTGAAGGCCTATGAAGCGGTATATAAGTCTACTGCTATTGCTATGGGGAAGGAGCATTGTACGTGTTCACTGCTTTATTTGTAGAACTAAGAAAGGTGGGATAGAAATAAATCAATGGGGTGGGAATCTCTTCTAGATGTTCATGCTCTCCTCCCAATGCATCATTCCACTCTGGACAGATATCCCCGAGAAAGCCTAGCAAAGGTTTTCAAGAGAAAGTTGCCTACGGATATCAAAAATAGCAACGGCGAGACACTTCCTCACTTCCCATGCTTAATACTATTTGTGTAACATCTGCTTGCTTCCACAAATCTGGTTTTAATATAGCGCAAGAGACAGAAGGAACTGCACTTGTTCATCCAAGAAGCGGGACATTTCGGCGTGAAACTTACAAACCACCAACCACAAGAGGCTGTGTTTTTCCAAAGGGGTTTTTGGAAGCCCCTCCACTGTCGTGTCTATGGAGATTCTCAGTCATCCAGGTCATGGTTATCCCAAAGGTGCTTTTTTCCAAGTGGCAACTGGGACTTTCCTGTTTTTCTTTGAAGACGTTTACAGATTAACAGAGTTGGAAGGGACCTTGTAGGTCATCTAGTCCACCCCCCCATTCAAGCAAGAGACCCCACACCATTTCTGACAAATGGCAGTCCCATCTCTTCTTAAAAGCCTCCAGTGATGAAGCTCCCACAACTTCTGAAGCCAACTTCTGTTCCGTGGGTTGATTGCTCCCATTGTCAGAAAATTTGATCTTTGATCAGCCATTATTCCTTGTCTGGCTTTCAGGTGCTTTTGAAAATAGCTTGACCCGCTTCTCTCCGTGTTCGTCCCTCAAATATTGCAAGACTGCTATCATGTCTCCCCCGGTCCTTCTCTTCCCTAGACTAGCCATGCCCAGTTCCTGTAAACCATTCATCGTTTTAGCTACCAGCCCCTAATCAACTTGGTTGCTCTTCTCTGCAATTTTTTAGAGTCTCAACATTTTTTTTATAGTGTGGTGACCAAAACTGGATACAGTATTCTAGGTGTGGTCTTAGTACCTCACTTGATCTTGATTGTATCCCTCTACTAATGCAATTTAGGATTGCATTGGCTTCTCATCCACGAAGCTTCTTCAGCTCTGACTGGATGGTGGGGAATGGTAGGATTTATATTCCTTGCAGACAGCTGGACATTTGCATCTTTTTAGCTGGTTGTTAAAGCCACCTGGAGGTTTATCAGTGTCCTCAGGGTCAACCAAGTAGTGCAAATGGGTGTGGAGCCTTCTTGGAACTGTTGAACAGACTGTGTTATAGATTGGAGATAGATAATGTCATATCCCTCCCCCTCTGTTGAGAGAGGGCATTGGGGAAACAAAACAGCCACTTCATAAGTGCATGGCACAACATAGAAGAGAATAAAACACATCAGGACTAGATTCAGCAGTCCATCTGCATTTAAAAGACACGGGCCACTCCTTTGAAGGCAACAAAGTCCACATTTTGGATAGAGACGACCACTGGTTTGAAGGAGGAGTCAAAGAGGAGCCAACTATGTCGAAAATTGAATTGTCCCCCCCTCAACAGAGGGGTAGATAGATAGATAGATAGATAGATAGATAGATAGATAGATAGATAGATAGATAGACAGACAGACAGACAGACAGACAGACAGACAGACAGACAAAAACCAGGCATAGATATTTTATGTATGTATGTATGTATGTATGTATGTATGTATGTATGTATGTATGTATATATATATATATATATATATATATATATATACACATACATACACACACACACATACACATACATACATATGCATATATATATATACACATACACACACACACACATATACATACACACACACGTACATACATACTGTATTTATACTGTATATGTATATGTGTGTGTGTATATATATATATTATATCACATATACATTTTATATTGTATATACAGTATTATACATTATATATACATATATATATATATAATATCATATATTATTATATTATTATATTATATATTATATATTATATAACATATAATATATAATATATCATATATCATATATCATATATCATATATCATATATCATATATTATATATTATAATATAATATATCATATATTATGTGGATAAAATCTGTCTAGTTGCTAAGAGTCAACACTGACTCGATGGCTTGTAATCAACCAATCTGCTCTGACAGTGTTGATATTTATTCATTTCACTGTACTAATATTTTCCTCCAATCCCAACAGTCTCTGGCAGCAACAATCCAAACCATTGGGGGAAAAAATCAAAATACAAAATTATCTACACGAATCAGAGCCAAACTCAACGATAGGCACCCGCAACTGATGAAGTGGGACCAAAGCCTCCTCCTTAAAGCTAACAAACGTATAAATAAATTGTATTAAATAACTCTGCAAAAGTTACAAGGGTGGGGGGAAAAACAAATTACTGGATTAGCTCGATGGAGTTGGTCCGAAAGGGCTATAAAGGGGTGGGGTGGGGAGGAGAACCATTATACTGTAATTTTTTGCTAGGAACGGCGTACTCTTGGCACCAATGCCCACATTTAGCGCAAGGGTCAAGCACTTATGTGATCTGCCCCCACGACACACGACACCACTTGCACACAAATGCTTGCGGCTGAGGGCGGCTAAACTAGAATGTTACTAAGCCACAGATGTTGCAATCTGAATTCCAGCACAAAGCGGAGGAACTGAAAGGTCCTTCCTTCCCACACTAGGATTCCTACAACACCAGGCCTCAACAACGCTTGTTAAAAAGGCTGGGAAGGATACAGGTAGTCCTCGGCTTACGACCACAAGGGAGCCCACTGACCGCTGAGCAAGTTAGTTGCTCAGGGAGCTTTGCCCCATTTTACGACCTTACCGTCACTGCAGTGGTTAAGAACACAATTGCTAATTTTACATACAGGTAGTCCTCAACTTTACGACTGCAATGGAGCCCAAAATTTCTGTTGTTAAGTGAGACATTTGTTAAGTGAGGTTTGCCCCATTTTACAACTTTTTTTGGCCACAGCTGTTCAATGAATCACTGCAGGTACTAATTGTACAATTGTTAAAGGTAGTCCTTTCCTCTTCTCAGCAGGGGGTTAGACTAGAACAGAGATCGAGCACTGGTGGTCCGCAAGAAAATTTTGGAGCTCCGCAGAAAAATTATTTGCATTTTTTATATTGCACTAAATCAGGGGTCCTCAAACTACGGCCCCTAGGCCGGATACGTGCAATGAATGCTTGTTTTGCTGCAGAGCGTCTCCCCCTTCGGGGTCTTTTTATGCAGGTTGGAGGGGGGCAGAAAGTCCGACTTGGGGTCTGCTTCAGCCTCCTGTTGGGGGGCTTTGGGCGAAGGCTGGAGGGAAGCACTGCTGGTGGCCAAGAGCCGGAGGGCCTCGTTCCAGTGGGACTGCCTCATGGCCTGGAACTGGTTGACCATCTCAGCCCACTGAGCCTCCAGGTGCCGGTACTTAGCCTTGCACTCCCACAGGTCTTCCCTCTGCTTGGAAAGTGTATGCTCCTAGTCCTCAGTGAGGTGCTTCTGCTGAGCCTCCTTCTCGGTCAGGTCCAATTTGAACTGAGCTGTTTTGCAAACTCTTTCTCGTGGTGGCTGCTTAGCTCCCACAACTGCTTCCTGATGGGGCTCTAAGGAGCTAGCCATGCAGGCGAGGAGTGATGAGTAGAGGCTGGCAAGGCACGCCTTGATGTGAGTGACATCAAGTTGGCCACGCCCACCCAGTCACATGACCACCTTGCCACGCCCACCCAGCTGGTCATTAGGCAGATTATATTAGTGGTCCGCAGGATTTAAAATTATGAATTTAGTGGTCCCTGAGGGCCAAAAGGTTGGGGACCCCTGGACTAAAAGACATTCTATTCTATTCTATTCTATTCTATTCTATTCTATCATCAACCAGGAAGCAGACTGGATGATTTGCTGGGCAGGGGGAATTCCTTTCCACCAGTAAAGAAACCTGGCTTAAATATGGGGAATAAAGTTACCTATAATAAATCATCAATGCCAGGTCAACCAGAACCAAGCACTTTCTGGGATCCTTCCAGCTGGGCTGGATCAAGTTACCTAACCGGCGGAATGCATGCCTGCTTCCAAGATCTGGTGGATTTTTGTCAGAGGAGCGAACTCCCTGAAAGCCCTGAGATTAAAATCCATTCATTTCCCCCCTGAACTTGGTAAGCCTCCAAAGGGCTCTAGAGCAAATAACAAAAAGGGAGGGCATTACAGTGCACCAATCCAGGTCATGATGTTGGAACGAATCAATTCACTAGGGCAGCATCAGATGTTGGAGTCCATTCGATAACATGGCTGTTTCCAACCTCCCAAGATTGACCAACATAGGGGTGTCACGTTCGATTTCATTGAGGGCCACGTCAGGGTTGGGTTTGACCCTGGAGGGTCGGGGTGGGTGTGGCCAGCATGACATCACTCGTGTTGGGGGTGCCAGTGGTAGCCCAAGTGCTCTGCCAACGAAGACAGGTTCCTGAGCTCCGTTTTTGGCCACGACAGCCTCAGTGGTGGGTTTCAAAAATTGTTCGAACCTACTCTGTGGGTGTGGCCTCCTTTGTGGGAGTGGCTTGCCACCCATGTGACAAGATGGGAGTGGCTTGCTGCCCATGTGACCGGATGGGAGTGGCTTGGCGCACATGTGACCGGATATGAAGATGCCGACGACACTTGTCAGAACCACCTTAAATTACCTCACACACAGCACTGGCATGCATAAGAATGTGATGTAAACTTGTTTTTTAAAAGGCATCTTTGGTTTGCGTTAAAACAACTTCAACACACGCAATGTTCTGATTGCCCCACAAATGCAGTAGCCATCCTTACCTTTCACAGAGGCACTGAGTTTTATAAATAGGAGCATGATAGTGTAGAATAATCATATCCAAGGACCAGGGGTGGGTTTCAAAAATTTTGGAACCTCTTCTGTAGGTTAGGCCTGCTTTCCGGGTCCACTGGTGGAACCTCTTCTAACCGGTTCGGTAGATTTGATGAACCGGTTCTACCGAATAGGTGCAAACTGGTAGGAACCCACCTCTGGACAGCCTCCTGCAACCCTCTGCCAGCAAAAACAGAACTCACAAGGGCTGTGTGCAGCCTGCCCGGGCTCCATTAGCAGAAGCACTGCGGGCTGGTCCTTCGCTGTTTCCAGGATGGCAGCACAGGCCAGATCTAAGCACCCCGCAGGACTAATCCGGCCCCCGGGTCTTGTTTGATACCCCTGGACCAACAGAAGGCTCCCAGTAAGACCATCTGATGGTCAAAGTCTGCAGCAACACGGCACAAAGGGAGGTTCAACAGACTTATAATCACAGACTTAAGTGTTGGAAGGATTCCCATCTGGGTACCGATGCTTCTCAAACAGGATGCTTCGCAGGTTTGTGAGACTGTACAGGTAGCCCTCGACTTACAACAGTTCATTTAGTGACTGTTCAGGGTTACAACAGCATTGAAAAAAGTGACACAACCATTTTTCACACTTACAACCATTGTACACAGCTGGTCATTTGCATCCTTTTAGAGAGTCTTTGAGGCCACTTGGAGGTTTATCGGTGTCCTCAGGGTCACCTGAGTGGTGCAAATAGAAGTTGAGCCTTCTTGGCTGCAGGATGATTTCTGTCCTATGTCCCTTCACTGTTGAAGTCAGGCACAGGCTGTTGGGGACACAGGACGGAAATAATCCTGCACCCAAGAAGCCTCCACGACCATTTGCACTACTCACGTGACCCCTGAGGACACAGATAAACTTCCAAGTGCCTCTGAAGAAGAGCTGAAGAAGCTTCTTGGAGAAGCGAAACGTCTTCAAAGAAAAACCAGAAAGTCCAGCTGCCTCTTGAAAACAGCATCTTTAAGACTCCAAGTGGCCTCAACGATTCTCTAAAAGGATGAAAACGACCAGCTGTCTGCCAGGAATATAAAATCCTCCCATTCCCCCACCATCCAGTCAGAGTTGAAGAAGCTTTTTGGAGGAGAAGCGAAACGTCTTCAAAGAAAAACCAGAAAGTCCAGCTGCCTCTTGAAAAAAACAGCTTTGGGACAACCATGACCTGGATGACTTAGAATTTCCATAAACAAAGGGGGAGACGGAGAGAGACAGATACATAACCATATGAATAGACAAACGTATTCAAGCACACATCAAAACCACTGGCTTTCCCTCATGCAGAAAAGTATGTCTAGGCATGAACTGCACACATAGCAGGCGGTAGATTTAAAGCTCGCAGTGCTGTCCTGTGTAAACCGAAAATGAACTTCAAGAGGCGTCAACGCAACAGGCTGCTGCTGATAAACACCAGTTGGAAAAGACAAGAAAAGTTCCTAACCTGTTTTTCACTTACAACCCTCCACCAGAATGAGGCTTTTGATAAACCTGCAAGGATTATAGCAAGGCTCTTTGGAACAAACTTGTTGGTGTTTTTTTTAAAAGAATTATTACCTTAAAACCAATGTAAGCATTATAAAAGCATTGTAGAGATTACTGCATTATAGTAAGCATTGTGCACGGATGAATTTCTTTCCATGTGGGATCCTTGACGCTCTTTGAACAAACAAAGTAACTTCATCCAAGCTCAGAGAGCATCAAGGAATACACAACCATCCTCTTTCTCCTTCTCGTCTCCTTCTTCTCCTCCTCTTCACAAACCCCACTGCCTTCTAGCACTGATGACGTTCCCTAGTTGGGTATTGAAACATCTGCAAGAAAAGAACCAAGCTCAGAGAGCACCAAAGACCCCACATTTCAACCCTGAGCTACAAATATTCTCTTCTATCGATTCCTTTCCGTATTCAGGACCTAAGCCAGACAAGGTCCAGGCCAGGGATCAGCAATCTGGAGCTCTGGCTCTGGAGCTGCATGTGGCTCTTTTATCCCTCAGCTGCAGCTCCCTGTTGCCAGTCGGCTCCACAATTGATAGGGCTTTTGGTTAGGACAGGTAGAGGAAAAAGGTTCACCAACAAAAGGGCGAACGACAAAACCGTGCCCGACTAAACCGCGTCGCTGACATCATCACCAGGGCGACAACAGCGCGGAGACAGAAGCACGCTGTAAACCCTAAACCTTAACTTAACCCCTAACCCTAAACCTAACCTTAAACCTAACCCTAAACCTAACCCTAAAATTAACCCTTAACCTAACCCTAAACCTAACCCTAACCCTAACCCTAACTCTAAAGCTAACCCTAAACCTAACGCTTACCTTAAGTTAAATCGGCTTTCTTTCGACGCGCTATTTAAAGCGCCCTTCTTTCTCTGCGCTGGCTGTTTTCACTGCATTGATGATGTCAGCGACGCAGTTTAGTCGGGCGCAGTTTTGTCATTCGCCCTTTTGTCGGGTCACGGAGGAAAAAGGATGCCACGCTAGGAGGAGACTCTATGGTAGGGGAACCGGACTTCCGGTTGGCTTCAGAATTGAACAGGGGGGCTTCCTGTTAGGACCTTTGTGGCTCTTTGAATGTTTAAGGTTGCTGACCCCTGTTCCAGGCCAATATTCTTAGGCTACCTGGGAATAATGAGAGTTAGAACCCACCTGACGGTAGCAAATTATTTAGGGTATTACAGGTAGTCATTGAATTACGAGCTGTCACTTACAGACTGCTGCATGCATTTAATGATCATAGTGATTCGCTTAATGACAGTTGTAAAAGAGGTCATAAAATCAGGTCATTCACAAAGGGGGCTCTCTTTACAACCATCATGATTTACGACGGTAATGGGCAGGCTCCATTACAGTCCCAAGTCAAGGACTAGCTGTGTATTTTCAATGACTGAGCAAATAAGGCATCATTGTATGATTCCTTGTCTTGGCATCCAAAGGATCAATCAAAATTGATCAATTGTCCCAAAGGTGCTTTTTCAAGAGGCAACTGGACTTGGTTTTTCCTTTAAGGTCTTTCACTTCTCAATCAATTAATCAGAATAGAGCTGGAAGGGACCTTGGAGGTCTTCTAGTCCAGCCCTCTGATCAAGCAGGAGATCCTATGCCATTTCAACAAGTGACCATCTAGTCTCTTCTTTAAAACCTCAAATGATGAAGCACCTACGGAGACTTCTCCTCCAAGGAGTTTCTTCAGTTCTGAGTGAATGGTGGGTAATGGAAGGATTTATATTCCTTGCAGTCATCTGGTCATTAGCACCCTCCCTGAGAGTCCTTGAGGCCACTTGGAGGTTTATCTCTACCCTCAGGGTCATCTGAATAGTGCAAATGGGTGTGAAACATTTTAGCAATTCCAAGAAGGTTCCACACCCATTTGTACTTTTCAGGTGACCCTGAGGGCAGAGATAAACCTCCAAGTGGCCTTCCGAGAGAGTGCTAACGACCAGAGGACTGCAAGGAATATAAATCCTTCCATTCCCAACCATTCACTCAGAACTGAAGAAGCTTCTTGGATGAGAAGCAAAAGGTCTTCAAGGAAACAACAGAGCCCAGTTGCCTCTTGAAAAAGCACCTTTGGAGCAATCATGACCTGGATGATGGGAGAATCCACAGACATCTAAATTGAATATTTCAACCTGAAACCTGCACAGCATCCAATCACTATCCAACTATAGCTGTGGCAAATCTAGACAGCATCCTAAAAAGCAGAGACATCCCCCTGCCAACCAAAGTGTGTATTGTCAAGGCTGTGGTTTTCCCAGTTGCAATGGATGGCTGTGAAAGTTGGACCATAAGGACGGCTGAGGGCCAAAGAATGGAGGCCTTTGAACTCTGGTGCTGGAGAAGACTCCTGCATTGAGTCCCTTGGACTGCAAGGCCATCCAACCGGTCAGTCTTAGAGGAGATCAACCCTGACTGATCTTTAGAAGGCCAGATCCTGAAGAGAAAACTCAAAGGCTTTGGCCACCTCATGAGAAGGAAGGACTCACTGGAGAAGAGCCTCATGCTGAGGAAGATGGAGGGCAAAGGAAGAAGGGGACGGCAGAGAAGGAGGTGGCTGGATGGAGTCACCGAATCAGTTGGCATGAGCTTCAATGGACTCCAGAGGATGGTAGAGGACAGGAAGGCCTGGAGGAACGTTGTCCATGGGATTGCAATGGGTCAGGCATGACTTTGCAACAACAACAAATTCAGCTATATTCCATGACATAAGATATTTAATAATTGTGTTGATATGATTTAATGTTTTTCTATCAGCCAAGCAACTGTTTGGAGTTGGGGTTGAAAATATTGCAGTAACCATGGTTATGAAACATGTTTTATTTTGAGTTTCTATAGATACAGGTAGTCCTCGTCATACAACCATTTGTTTAGTGACTGTTACAACAACACTGAAAAAAATAACTTAAAAAACAGTTTTTCAAACTTATGACTGTTGCAGCATCCTCATGGTCACGTGATCAAAATTCGGATGCTCGGCAACTGACTCATACTTATGACGGCTGCAGTGTTCCGGGGTCATGTGATGACCTTTTGTAACCAGAAAAGCAAAGTCAATGGGAAAGCCAGATTCACTTAACAACTGTGTTACTAAATAACTGCAACAATTCATTTAATTGTGGCAAGAAAGATCATAAAATGGAGCAAAACACAACAACTGTCTAACTTACCAACAAACATTTCGGACTCAATTATAGTCGTAAATTGAGGACTATCTATATTAAGGTTTTTAGAAATATTACTGAAAAACATGAGTTCCCTTGATTCCATGTAATTACTAGGGGAAAAAACCCCATAATGTTTTCATATGAATGAAATGAAAACAGCTTGACCTGAAATAATTTTTCTACTTCTCTAGCTGACAAGGTCTAACACTGATGAGCTTTTCAAGACTCTACTGCAGTAAACTGTCTTTTCAGCCTGCCATTTCTAACAGGAACCCATTAAATAATAAGCAGAGAAAATTAGAAATCTAGTAAATCCTTAAGCAGCCTTAAAATAAAGTTAACTCTCCATGCCACTTAAGAAAATTCAGGAGACAAAACCAATTTTAAGTAAGTCATATCTTGCATTTTTTTAAAAATATTTTATTATCTTAAAACAAAGCTCTCTTTTTCAAAAAGATAATACCAGTAAGTGGACAAAAAGTTATTAAAGTAATTAATTTCAATTAATGCTCAATATTAATAAAAATAACATCCAAGCAAAGTACTTTGAGTTGTTTTTACGATATAACAAAGAAGCATAAATTTCAGAGGTCAATATCAAAATTGCCACTACATTATTATTTATAAATATTGAAAAAGAAAAGAATAATTGCTAAAAACAACATAGATAAGTATTTGATTTCTGACTTTCCCTTTCTTTGAACTCCAACCAATTTACGGTGTTTATTGACAGAAACTTTAGAAATGATAGTCTAAGGATTTGTATTTGTCTTGCTGTGTATAATATCATATCTATGGAAGCCATCCTTGTTTAAATTTCTATTATGTAGAGCGTGAGTTTCGTCATTGCTGCACACTCAAGTTTTGTCTTTTTTTAAAAAATAAGTATTTATTTTAAGGGCTAACACCCTTTTCTGTGAAAGAGACACCTACATTAAAAATAAACAAAGGAAGCTGTGGCTTAAACTAGTAATTTGCCAAAAGCTAATCATATTTCTTTTCCTGGGCAAGCCAAGTCAGCAATAGGTTTTAGCTTGTGACACACCAAGAGTGTTTCTCAGCCACTTGAAGATCTGTGGACTTCAACCTCCAGGATTCCCCAGCTGGGGGGTCTTATCTAAGAGGATTCTGGGAATTGAAATCCACAGGTCTTCAAGTTGCCATGGTTGAGAAACACTGCACCCACAAGATACAGGCAGCCCTTAGCTTATGACCATAGTTTGATCCCAAAAAGTATATTGCCAAGTGAGAAATTGATGAAGTGAGTTTTGTGCCACTTTACGACTTTAGGTAAAACGAATCACTGCCGTTCATAAATTAGTAAAATGGGTTGTTCAGTGAATCGAGTTTCCCCCATTGACTTTGCCCGTTGGACGGTCGCAAAAGGGGATCACCGCGTGACTCCGGGACACTGCAACCGTCACAAATGTGAGTCCGTTGTCAAGCACCAGAATGCAAATCACGTGACGATGGGGATGCCGCAATGGTTGTAAGTGTGAAAAATGGTGGTAAGTCACTTTTCTCAGTGCCGTGGTAACTTTGGACGGTCGGTAAATGAACCGTTGCAAGCCGAGGACTGCCTGTACGCTTCCTTTAACTTTGCAAAGTTGCTTGAAAAGGCCAACGTTTTAATAAATTGACTAACCACCAAACTTCCAAGTTCGTTTTGCTTCTAACTTGGTCACAACCTCATTCTGTAACCTCCTGTTGTGCCTCCTACTGCTCCTTCCTTCACCTTCATGTTCTTAAGTAACCTCAATTGCCGGTTATTATCTCATCAACCCTTACAACAGCGGCTATTACCGGAACGCCAACAAATCAAGTTTCTTCTCTTACCAACAAGGAACAAACGTCCAAGGAAACCAGTAACCCTAGTAACAGGCAATTAGTACATGCAGTTGGGTTTTTTTTTTTTAAAGTATTCTTTAACGTAAAAAAAAGGAGAAATAAGAACCATTAAGAACTGTTTTTTATTTTACTTTTTTTAAAAAAAGGATTAAATTATGTCATAAAATCATAATGAACCCTGCAGGTTGTCCTTAACCTCAAGTCCTCTTTAATGCATGTCTTTTTCAGAAGATAATAGGAAACAGGAATTTTTTTACATAGGTAAAAGGTAAATATGTATTTAATTTACACGCGGTCCGTCTCACTGTTCAAGTGATTCTGAACTGCTACAGACATAGGATATAGAAATTTAAAATATAGAAAAAATACATTAAAAAAAAAGAATATAGAAGTAGATAAAAAGGGAAAAGTTTCAGAAAAGAATAGAGTTAAAAAGAAAAAAGTTAATCTATTTTTAGCTTTTTTTTAATAACAGTTACAAAGTCCTTCCTTCCTCCTTAACATTTACAATAACCCCTTCAGCCCCTGATTCAATATTTTTCTAATCATCAAATCGAGAAAACACAGTTTCTGAAAAAGTGACTAATGATCGTTTTTTTGCACTTACGACCGTTGCATGATCAGAATTCGGACACTTGACAACTGATTCATATTTATGACAGTTGCAGCGTCCCAAGATCATGTGATCCCTTTATGTTGCCCTCTGACAAGCCAAAGTCCATGGGAAAGCCAGGTTCACTTCACAGCTCTGTTACTAACTTAACAACTGCAGGGATTCACTTAACAACTGCGGCAAGAAAGTTTGTAAAACAGGGCAAAATTCACTTAACAACTGTCTCACTTAGCAACAGAAACTTGGGGCTCAATTTTCATCATAACCTGAGGACTATCCTCTTCCTGAAACTCTTTTCATACTTTGCCTAAATAGCTCTTGTCATTATGCATAATGCCTAGGTATTATATGCAATGCCTAGGGAACGTATCCACATATTAAAATCATACAGACATATCATCCTTTGCCTAAAAAAAATATCACACATTCTATAGATTTCCTAGACCCGTGATGGGGAATTCTATGGCATGCATGCCAGAAGTGGCAGACAGCGCCCTCTCTTATGGCATGCAAGCCATCACCCCAGTTCAGTTCTGCCGCACATACGTGAGCACCTCCCGCTAGCCCGCAGGTGTTTGGGTCACTGCCGTGCATGCGAAGGGGGTGAGGTGCTTGTGTGTGGGGTTCATGTGTGCATTTGCGGCAGTTGGGGCGCATGCCAGCTGGTCTTCTGGTTTCTGCCGTGCATGTATGGTGTGTGTGTGTGTGTGTGTGTGTGTGTGTGTGTGTGTGTGTGTGTGTTGGGTTCTGGATCCCGTTCCAACTGGTACGGTTGGAACAGGCCCGGCGTCACCCACATGGACGTGCGTGGTGCGCGCTTGTTGTACCTGCCTGCGATGCCTCTGCAATGCTCCAGCTGCTCGGCAGAAGCACCAAAGACTTAAAAGACAGGTAAGGAGCTCAGGCGGATGCATAGGCCCTCCGGAGCACCGTCCTGGAACAGTATCCAGTGCTCCGGGCAGGCTCCGGTATGCCCGTAACCCACCATTGGTGTGTGTATATGTGCGAGGGGGCCCTTACGCATGCATAGGGGGCGAAGCGCATGCATGGGGGGGGGGCGTGCATTGCATTTTGGAGGTTTGGGCATGTGCGCGCTTTGGGCACTCCGACCGGAAAAGATTAGCCATCATCGTCCTAGGCATTCGATGCAATGCCAGATTTTCACACATTTCCAGTAATATGGGGAACATTTTTGACCTTAGGAGCTGGAGAAGACTCCTGAGAGTATGGCTTATACCAGTAGTGGGATTCAAAAATTGTTACTACCGGTTCTGTTGGAATACCTTGGTGGGTGTGGCTTGATGGACATGGCTTGGCGGGTGTGGCAGGGGAAGATTACTGCAAAATCGCCATTCCCTCCCGATCAACTGGGACTCGGGAGGTACAGAATAGATGGGGGGTGGGGCCAGTCAGTGGTGGTACTTAACAGTTCTCTGAACTACTCAAACTTTCCGCTGCTGGTTCACCACAATGGTCAGAACTGGCTGAATATCACCTCTGATTTATACCCAAGGAGGAAAAAAGGCCAATGGCTCATCAAACAAATTAAGCCAGACATTTCACTCAAGGTACAAAGGACCAGGCTTAAATTATCCTGCTTCCGACACATGATAAGTGAAAACACAGCTCTCTGGAGAAGGCTCCAAAGCTGGGAAAAGGTTGGAGGCAAGAGAAGGAGGGGACAACCAGTCTCAAGATGGAAGGATTTGGTCGCAGTGGTGATGCAGACATTGTTGGAAGACCTGAAGGCTTCAGGCTAGGAATAGATCATCATGGAGAAAATCTATCATAAACGAAGGCGAATCTATGTGTCCCAGGATAATGTGGCAGGATCCAATCTGGGTCGGTTACCGGGACCGGAGGTTTTGTTTTCTGAGCTTTCAGACTCATGCTGGAGCTCATTCCCTGAGGATGGGCTCCAGCACGTGTCTGAAAGCACAGAAGATTAAACCTCTGGTCCCAGTGACCTAGACTGGACTCTGAGAAAATCCATGTGGTCACTTAGAAGACAAAAAGGATTTGATGGAATATAATCAATCAACTAATCAACTCCATAAGCCCATGCTGCCTTCAATGAGAGTACAATTAGAAATGCCCTAGAGCACGGGTGTCAAACTCACGGTGTCACGTTACCATCATGTGATGTTTCGCGACATTTTTCCCATTCGCGAAGCTAGGGTGGGCATGGCCTGTGCATCACGCATCCAGCCCATGGGCCGCCAGTTTGACACCCCTGTCCAAAAGGAAATCAACTCTGGCTGTTCCTTGGAAGGACAGATCCTGAAGCTGAAATTCAAAAGCTTTGGCTGTCTAAAGAAGGACTTTTTAGAAAAGACCCCGATGTTGGGAAAGATGGAAGGCGAAAGGAGAAAGGGACGGCAGAGGAGGAGATGGGTAGCTGGTATAATCGACGCAATGAACGTGAATTTGGCTAAACTCAAGGAGACAATGTAGGACAAAGGGGCCGGTATGCTATGGTCCATGGGGGTCACAAAGAGTCGGACATGGCTTAGCAACTGAAAACAACAATGAGAAAATGACCATTGGCTTATCTGAAGGGTCCTTTTCTGTATGCTGTGGGAGAGTCCAAGCAAGGCATGGGTTAATTTCTGTCCTCCTGCCCAATGGACTGGATTGAAATTTCTGACCACGCCTCCTGGTCCCTTGGCACATTCAGTTTTTCAATGAAGGCATGGTCCCGTGAAAGACAAGTCAACTTCATCATTCCATCTCTTCTGGAAATCCAAAGAAGAAAACAGTTCCGATAGAAAAAAGGGTAACCCCAAAGTAGGGTTGGACTCTCCCAACCCTACTTTGTGTTTTTTCCCAGAAGGGTGGGAAAAAACACAACCACCCAACCCTATTGTGGCTCTGAAACAACAGCTTGCAACACTCTCCTGCCAAAGGCAGCTTCCGTGGAAGCAAATTTGTCCAATTTGTAGTGTCTGACAAACAATGGTGGGGACATCCAAGTCGCCGCCTTCCAGATCTCCTCAACAGACGCTTGGGTGGCCCAGGCCGCTGTTGTGGCTACACTACGTGTGGAGTGTGCCGTTACTCGAGAAGGAATAGGTCTGCCCTGCTGTTCGTAGGCAAGGGAGATGCACACCTTGATCCATCTCACAATGGTAGACGAGATGACCTGGAGACCCAAGGATGCCGGTTGAAAGGCGACAAACAAGGCTTCCAACCAACGAAAAGAGGCTGTGTGTTTGATGTACCTCTTAATTGCCCTCCGAACATTGAGGGAGTGCCAATGACGCTCCCTCGGACTCTCCTCCTACAATGTCCTACAAGCTCTCCTCCTACAATGTCTTAATCAGTTGCTAAGAACCATAGAGCAAAGTTGAGTCAATTGGATCTGTTATATTGCTTGTAAAACCCTTTTATTGCCAGCAAAGTACTTTTCACCTGAAGGACCCATCCTCTCCGGTGAATAACCTTTACATAAAATATTAAGGCACTTAACACGAAGCATTCTCGCAATGCCACAAACATCTCACAAATATCTGGCCCTGCGCTAAGATACACCACTTTCAAGCCAAGGTCCATTTGCTTCCATAATTACGGCTCCACTAAAAAAAAAAATTATCTGAAACTCTGATGGAAGAAGCCAAGTGCTACCTCAATGGCAATTAACCACCGGCATAATATTCTCGTCTTTATGTGACACGGGCGAAGACTTTTTTAGTGGGGGTAAAAAATTCTGGTCTTCTTCCAGTACCTCTTTTCTAAAGCTGCTGACTTTGAATGTGGGATGATTACGTTGGAAAATTCAGTCTTCCAAGGTCTCGTGAAGGAAGAGGATGGTCCCTCTAGGACCGTGTTTCTCAACCTCACCAACTTCAAAGACGGGTGAACTTCAACTTCCAGAATTCCCCACTGTGGAATTCTGGGAGTTGAAGTCCATTCATCTTAATGTTGCGGAATGTTGAGAAATACAAATATTAAGGAAAGAGAGAGCCAGACAAGAGCCAAAACATTTAAATTAAAAGATGATTTTGGTTATCGGGAGGAACCTCATGAAGGTAGAGGCATGAAGCAGTAAAACAGTTTACCTAGAACATGGATGGTCCCCCCCACTCTGAGGTTTTCCAGCAGCGACTTGGATGACCATCTGCTGGCAATGCTTTAGCATTGAGCAAGCATCAGTCTAAATGACCTCTATGGGACCAATAAAACATTTGTAGCTTAGAATAGAACTGTGGGGTCTTTGGTGCTCTCTGAGCTTGGTTGTTTTCATGCAGACATTTCATTACCAAACTAGGTAACACCATCAGTGCTAGGTAACACCATCAATGCTAGGTAGTTGAATATTGTGTTATGTGGTAGATAGTAATAGCACTTAGACTTATATAGCACTTTACAGCCCTCTCTAAGCGGTTTACAGAGTCAGCATATTGATCCTAAGAGTCTGGGTTAGGTGTCAGCAACCTTAAACATTCAAAGAGCCACAAAGGTCCCAACTGGAAGCCCCCTGCCCCCCAGGGTTCAATTCTGGAGCCACCTGGAAGTCCAATTACTCTACCACAGAGTCTCCTCCTAGCATGGCGTCCTTGTTCTAACCAAAAGCCCTATCAATTATGGAGCCAACCGGCAACAGGGAGCCACAGCAGAGGGATAAAAGAGCCACATGCAGCTCCAGAGCCGCAGGTTACTGACGCCAGATCTGGGTCCTCATTTTACAAACCTTGAAAGGATGGAAAGATGAGTCATTCCTGAGTTGGTGAGAATTGAACTCCTGGCAGTGGACAGAATTAGCCTGCAATACTGCATTTCAACCACTTGCACTACCACGGTTCCTACGTAGATCATAGATGTGACCTCTATGATCCTTACGGTGCCTATATGATCTCTATGGGCTCTTCCTAGTCATCCATTATAAAATCCACACCCTTTTATATATGATTATGGGAAGTATCATAGCTCTAAATATATTGACGCCACACCCAGGGCAATTTGCGACCTGGGTGAACACAGATAGTAAAGTGCAAAAAAAAAAAAAATTGCCCTGACTCAGACATTTTTTGGTCTCTCCCACTCACTCTCCACGAATGACGTTGGCTACTGTGAGAGTTCCTAGCTCTGTGAGATTAAGAGGATTACAGCAACCACACTGCAGTGCGATGTGACGAATAAGCAGTGACAGCTGAAAGAAAACACAATTAGATTTCAGGACTTGAAGGAGAACAGTTGGCTCCCGGATCACTAGAGCCTTCACTCAAAGGACAGTTGCTCCCAAATCATTTTTTGTTCCGTTTTCTTGTTCTACCTTTTTCTTTTTAGGTGAGAACATCATATAAGGATTCCCCCCTCCCCCCCCATAATATTGGTGATTTTACTGTCAACTAGCTGATAAGCTGGCGCTTCCTGGGTATTTATTTATCCCACCCCTCCTTCCAGGAACGTTGCTGCAATTTCTAATGTTGGATTTTTCCCCTTACCAGAGGGGAACCCCCTTGTGGAGTACTGTGAAACTGTTACCATGGCAACTCCACAGTGCTGTACATTGGAATCCGTTTTAAGGCACAACAGACTGTATCTTAACAGAACACACACACCCGGAAGGGTGTTAGGTGTGTATTACCCCCCCACATTATTTGTAAGTAATAGATATACCAGATGGTAAGTAATGGATATACCAAGATTGGTTGAAATTGCTCGAGACGTTCCAGTTATGCTGGAACATACCACCAGCACGCATGCACACATGACCAGCGCTTGCCCCCATTTTTTTGCATAGTTATTTCGCCCGCCCCAAGGTCCAGAGCTTCCCTGAAGCCTCCGGAGTGCAAAAAAACGGCACTATGGGCAAACCGGAAGTTTGGGAACAGACTTCCGGTTTGCTCGTAGGGCCAATTTTAGTTCTCTGGAGCCTTCAGGGGCCTTCCAGAAGCTTCTCTGAAGGCTCTGGAGGGCAAAAAGCAACCCCACAAGCAAACTCATAGGACCATTTTTAGTCCTCCAGAGCCTTCAGGGAAGCCTCCTGAAGGTCCCTGAAGGCTCTGGGGGCCTAAAAACGTCCCTACGAGCAAACTGGAAGTCCATTCCTGAATTTCTGGTTTGCCCATAGGGCGGTTTTTTGTGCTCCGGAGGCTTCAGGGAAGCTCCTGAAGCCTCTAGAGGGCCTCCGGGGCGGGAGGCTGTTTTCGCCTTCCCCAGGCTCCTATAAAGCTTCTGGAGCCTGGGGAGGGCAAAAATGGCCTCAAAAAAAGACTGCAGTCAGCTGCCCAGCTGACAGGGCAATGCTTGCGTGCCCTGACAAATGGCTCCGTGTGCCACCTGTGGCGTACGTGCCATAGGTTCGCCATCCTGGCTCTATGGTATATACTCTATGCGCTTTATTCTAAGTAGAGTTTCCTGTTTCCTGTTACATTTAAACAGTTGAGTAGTAAAGCACATGGTGACTGTTCTACGGTTAAAATAGAATTTCTAACAAAGTCAATGGGGAAGCCAGATTCGCTTAACAACCATGTTACTAGACTTAGACTAACTTTATTGCCACTTTAAATGAACACTAATCGGCATACATTAAAATGAAATTTTGTTGCATACTGCTCTCGAAGGGTCACCACCTCCAATATACACCCAGGAACATGACAAAATAAATAAACACAAAATTATGTATATATCCACATATATTATATGACACATGGAAACAACAGTCTAGGTAAGTGACATTAGCATGAAAACTTGACAATATATATTTTTTCTTAATTTTGGCCCATCCTGAAGCTTTCTTCATATTACAGGTTGTCCTCAACTTACAACTGTTCATTTAGTGACCGTACAAAGTGGCAACAGCACTGGAAAAAGTGATTTACGACCATTTTTCACACTTACGATTATTGCAGCACCCCCATGGTCCCATGATCAAAATTTGGATGCTGGGCAACAGGCATGTGTATTTACGACAGTTGCAGTGTGTCGGGGGGGTCCCCTTTTGTGACTTTCTAACCAGCAAAGTCAATGGGGAAGCCCGATTCACTTAACAACCATGCAACTAATGTAACACCATCAGTGATTCGCTTAAGAACAGTGGCAAGGAAGGTCTAAAGCGGAGCAAAATTCACACAACTACTGTCTTGCTTAACAATGTGAATTTCAGGCTGAATTGCGGCCGTACGTCGAGGATTACCTGTGCAGTGCACTTGAACAAATTAGTAGGAAGTAGAAGGGTAACCTTTAGAAACGCGAAGGCTGTGTGGCTCTACAGGCTTTGGCGGCTAATGGAGTAGCCCAAGTTATTAATATTTGAACAAGTATGGCATTTCTAGAAGACTAAGGAAAGAAGCTTAGCTAGCTCAGTCAATTACAGGACCAACCCTGTGTCTGCTCTCCTGCAAAATGAAAAAGAACATAGAAGCCACAAAAGAGCCACCCTTGCTCTTTCAATGTTTACTCTCCGGCTTATTTTGTCTTCAAGAGATCTGAGGAAGAAAGAACCTGTTTGGGCTCAGCCTTCTAATAGCAGAAACAATGATAAACCTCTGTCGAAACTGTCATACCTGGGTAACAAATGATTGAAAAGCACAGGGTTAGGAGAGAATATGAAATCAAATGCAATTATTTATTTTCACTTATGTACGGTCAGCAGCTCAACCTAATCAAGGAACCACTAAGACAGGGATCAGCAACCTGTGGCTCTGGAGCCGCATGTGGCTCTTTCATCTCATTTCAGGTGTACTTAGCCTAATTTTTTCGTGTTCCAACTCCCACTTCATGATTCCAGCCACTGATAAAATCCTTTCGATGTTAATATCTTCCTTATTATCTCTTTTTCTGAAGGGGTATTTTCACTTTTCCATTGCTGTGCATAAATCATTCTTGCTGTTGTTAGGATGCTAACTCAACATTTCAATTCAATCACAACATGGGCGGGCTGCAACATGGTTACGCTGTTAGTTCTATTGGCTCCATCAGCTAGACGCAGGGGTCTCCAACCGTGGCAACTTTACGACTTGTGGACTTCAACTCCCAGAATTCCTCTGGCTGAGGAATGCGCTGGCTGAGGAATTCTGGGAGTTAAAGTCCATAAATCGTAAAGTTGCCAAGGTTGGAGACCCCTGAGCTAGAGGATTTCATCCAACTACAGCTATACAGGTTGTCCTCGCCTTACGACGATTCGATTAGTGACCATTCGATGCTGTAATGGCACTGAAAAAAATGACTTATGGCGGTTTTTCACACTTATAACCATTGCAGCATCCCTAGGGTCATCAAATCAAAATCTAGACACTTGGCAACTGTTATGTATTTATGAGGGTTGCATTAGTCCTGTGATCCCTTTTGGTGACCTTCTGACAAGCAAAGTCAATGGGGAAGCCAGATTCCCTTAATAACCATGTTACTACTTGGAACAACTGCATTGTTTAAACAGTTTTGGTCAAGAAAGGTCGTGAAATGCGGCAAAATTCACTGAAAACTGTCCTAATTGGCAACGGAAATTCTGGGCTCAATTTATAAGTTGAGGACTATCTGTGAAACGCAGAGGTTCACTCCCTAAAATCTCAAGCAGCTCCATCCGCACATGCTTCTTTCCTAAATGTGTCTGGTTTTGTGTACCGAAATATCGCTCTGGGAATTTGTACCGAAGGGCACGGTGAAGGATCTAAATGTCCACTTTGGCACTTCCTATTGGCTGGCACGTTTCCACGATCAATTTATTACACTCAGAAGAAACGGAACTGCCCTTCCTTGTAACTGGGTACAGAAGTCAGATGCTGCTTGTTACGTTCATGTCCTGATTATGAGTTTCTCAGAGGCTTCCGGATGATTGTTGTGGAACAGAATGCTAAACCAGTTATGCCTTTGGGCTAATCTCAGCATTTCTGTTTTTATTCCCCCAGAGATTTTTTTTTTTAAATATCACTTAAAATATGCCGATTTATTCAGGCTGCAGAACAAAGTCGGAGTCCTAGAATCATACAGTTGGAAGGAAGCATCAAGACATCACCGAATCTAACCATCCACTAAAAACATTTCAGACTGATGCCTGTTGAACTGACCACTTCCAAGCACTTCTAAAGAACTTATCACTTCATAGGAAAGTCTATTGCATGTTCTCCTGATGTCTAGTCTGAACCTTCCTCTTGTTTTCAACCCATTAGTTCTGGTCCTGCCCTCCGGGGAAATAAAGCTCATCTCTATGTGAGTTGCACCTGAACCAGATCACAAAATCTACTCCACAAGGAGGCTAGAATTATTTCTATTGTGATGAGTTATAACAACAAAATGCCGTCTTTTCCCAAAAATAAGACCCTGTCTTACATTTCTTTTGCCACAAAAAAGGCACCAGGTCTTATTTTCGGGGGGAGATGTCATCCACTGACTCAACTCACTTTACCTGAAAGTTTCTGTAGCCGATAACAGAACTCCGGATCGATTCAGAGCTTTGTTATCGGCTGCAAAGACCTTCAGGAAAGCCCTACTGGCTGCAGAAGAAATGGGTCGATTTGTGCGAGGCCTGGCTGCAACTATCCAAAGGTACAGCAGCTCCACACACCCTCCCATCCCCACCCTACCTTAATTTTTACCTGTGCACCCTGGAGTGGGTGGGGTCTTAATTAGGGCTTATTTGGGGGGTAGGGCTTATATTGGGAGCACATGTAAAAATCAAGCTAGGACTTACTTTCTGAGTAGGTCATATTTTCGGGAAAACATGGTATTTCAAGTTTGTTTATGCTAGACTTCTTCTTTCTAAGGCTTACTGGTTTAGAGAGAGAGATCTCCGATCCGCTTCCAAATGATACCTGGCCATTACCATGTTTCTTTCGACCCCTGAAATAAGCACTTGACCTTATTTTTGAGGTGCAGGAGGCTGGGAGCATGGTCACCTCATTGCAATATTTTCAGGGAAGGGCTTATTTTAGTGCATGGGCTCCAAAGCTAGACTGGGCTTATTATCCGGGGAGGTCTTATTTTCAGGGAAACAGGGTATGAACTTAAAAACCGTTCCTGCCCCTTTACACCTAGACATTGGCTTCTATATAACACTCTCAAGATTGGTTTCTTGTACTCCATACTATATGACACCCCTTCAGATACTTAAAACACTGCTAAAAAGTCTCTCCTCTGTAAGCTAAACTTACCGTATTTTTCAGAGTATAAGGTGCACCTTTTTCGCTCAAAAGAGAGACTGAAAATCTGGGTATGTCTTATACACTGAATACATGCCATTTTTTGCCTCCAGAAACCCCACCTCCTTCACCAAAATGGCCGTGCAGAGTCTTTAGGAAGTTTTCAGAGTGCTCCTGGGGGCTCCTGGGGGCTGGGGAGGGCCGAAATGAATGAAAACAGCCCGCTTTTTGCTCAATTTTGTCCCCACCCCCCAGGAGCACTCTATAAGCCTCCTAAAGGCTATGCATGCCACATTTTTTTGGGGGGGAAATGGACCCATTTTCACAAAAATGGGCTGTTTTTTGCTCAATTTTGGGTGGGGCCACCCCCCAGGAGCACTCCACAAGCCTCCTAAAGGCTATTCATGCCCTTGCTTTGAAAGAAAAAAAAAGGGCCTGTTTTGGGGAGGTCTGCAGAGTGCAAAAACTTTTATTAAAAAAATTTGCCTCTTCAAAATCTTGGTGTGTCATATACTCCGAAAAATACAGTATTTAGATCCCTTGACTTTTCCTCGTAGGCTTAGCTTCCAGCCTTTTTACCACCTTGGTAGCCTTCCTTTGAATTTGCAGCAATTTATCATTGTTCTTGTAGAGCTAGGGCCACAGAACTCCCAATGGGGTCCGACCAGGGCCGAGTAGAGCAGGGAACAATTGAGGGGTCCTTGGTGATTTCTGAGCTTGGTTGCTTCCTTGCAGGTATTTCATCACCCAACTCAAACAATCAATCAATAGCCTAATCAAGGAACCACCAAGAACACTCCCACCAACACTGACGGTGCAAGCCACTTGCATATAAATGTGGAGCAAACCCCACTCTCTTCTACCACTGATGCTGTTACCTAACAGGGTCATGAAACGTCTGCAAAAAAAATAAAAATCCACCAAGCTCAGAGAACACCAAGGACCCCTCATTTTAACCCTGAGTTACAAATACTCTCCTTTATTGGGGTACAATTACTTTTCATGGCCTGGACTTTTGTGTTCCTGTTAATGCACCCCAAAATGGCATTGGTCTTTTTAGCAACTTTTTGCTTCTTCTGGCTCATGTTTCACTTGCAATTGCCAAGGACACCAGATGCCCATCAAACCAGATCCTCACTCCATCTTAAATTTAGGCCTTAAGTTTTTTTCCTATCCCAATTCAGAAGTTTACAGTATTTCTAGAATTCCATCATATACTTTTCAATCCTTGCTTAAGATTGCCCTAGATCTTTTTGAATCACTTTCATGTGAAGTATTAGTTGCCCCTCCTAGTTATGCGTCATCTGCAGGCTCACATCACCCACATTGTTGCGTCATCTCCATAAACCCGTCATCCAAATCATTGATACAAATGTGGAATCAGAATAGAGTCCTGTGGAATACTTCCTTCCAAAAAGAACCATAAAGAGAATTCTTTGTGGTCCATCTAACTCAGAGGTATCAAATTCAAGGCGCAGGGGCCAGATCCAGCCCGCAGGGTGCTTATAACTGGCCCGCAGGGCCGACTTGGAAACCGTGAAGGACCGGCCCATGGGGCCTCTCCAGCAAAAACGGAGCATGCAGCCTTCCCGAGCTCCATTTTCGCTGCCACAGGGTTGCAGGAGGCCGTCATGGCTGAAAACAGAACTCACGAGGGCCATGCGTGGTCCTCCCGAGCTCCGTTTTCGCTGCCACAGGATTGCAGGAGATTGTCGTGGCTTAAAAAAAAATCACAAGGGCTACACATAGCCCTCCTGAGCTCCATTTTCTCTGGCAGAGGGTTGCAGGAAGCTGTCGCAGCCGAAAACGGAGCTCAGGAGCCGGTTTTCGCTGGCAGAGCATTGAGGCCACCACAGGCACCGACATTAGTGACTTCGAGCTGACCACGCCCACCCTGGCCACATCTACCCCAGCCCCCTGAGGTCAAACACAACCCTGATGCAGCCCTCAATGAAATAGAGTTTGACAAACAAGCCTGAACTAACTGTTGTTATCATCTAGCCAAGAATTAAGTCTCAATTCAGTGGAACTTTTTTTTCCGGGTGGCCTTCAGTGGTGGCAGCATCTCGCCAAGTTTGATAGATCTTAAATCACTACGCAGGGTCAGACCTGATAAGTACTTTAATGAGAGATTATAAGAAAATCCTGGGCTGTAAGATAAACTGCAAAGTCAAAACAATAAACAAAGGAATTTCGTGCCAGGAAAACAAGCAGAAAATGTTCATGACATCTCAAGCTTGACTCAAAGGTGACTGTATCTTTATGCATGTTTTTGTTGCATCTTCCCATAAAAGCCAGTTTTCCAAGGTGATCATAAGTTCAAACCAACGAAAGGCCATAAGTCAAGGACTACCTGTGTAAGAATCCTTTTCATGAGAAAAAGCCTTTGTTTTCAATTCTTTAAAGAAAGTGATAGGATGGGAATTTGAAGGTTGCACCAAAAGGAACTGATTTACAATTAGAGGAGAGGAATACTTAAATTTATTAATAGCCATTGGAGCAAAATATCTGAACATTGGATGCAGGGAAGGATATTTTTGAACAATGAAGCCGGAAGTTAATTTTAAGAGTGCCTGCCTGTATACAAAGATGTTATATAAGAGGAACAAGTTTCACCAGGCAAAACAGAGGCTGATCTGAAACTGGATTTATAAATAATAAACAACAAGAATGATATGGAATAAGGTGTTACATGGGATCCACAAATAAAGCTGGCTGGTGTTGTAATAATTAAATTATTAAATGTGACATGCAATAATTAAATAATTAAGTGTGACATCCACACACACAAAAAACCAACCCAAATCTAAAGAGTGACCTGGATAAGTTTCCTATACTGGAGACTTTTGTAAAGTGTTGGAAGAAATGTCCTTCTGGGTTCAGTGCCAAGTGGGGAGAAAGACACTGGAAACAATGGAGGCTGTTTGGAAAGATGGTTCCACATGGCTTGAGGTTCTGGGTAATCGAGCACATAGGTGAGAGTGACAGAGATTTATACCCTCTCTTGGGCTTTGAATTTGCTTCCTGTTCCTGTGAAAGGGCAGGTATCCTGATTGGTTGTCAGACTCCCATGGGCCATGCAGGAGTAACTTTGTAGGTTGTCTTGAGTCCCAGGCTTGATTGAATCTTGCTGGGCAATGATCTAATGAAGAGGATTTGGGGCAATTCCTATTATGGCTGAGGGCTAATCCTACCTTTGTTGGATCTTGGGTGAGGGTATTTGCTTATGAATAAACCTAGCCATCTCTTCATCTCTTAAGTGCTGACATCTGCTGTGGGCTATTGAGGAAGATGGGTGCTACTAAGAGTGAGTCTGCTTCCCACCTAAAAAAAAACCTTGTTTCTCCATTTCTCATCATATTCTGCCTTTTTTAATATTTCCTAGAATATTTCATTCTTCTAGGAGAGGGGTGGGTACTAACTTCTGACATAAGCTTCGAAGAATTTTGAGAGATGCGACAAAGGGAAAAAATGAAAGGAATGAAAAGAAAAGAAAAAATGAAAAGAAATCAAGATCCTTGGATGTTAACATTATCTTAAAGGAAGGAATATAAAGCTGATGTGTTTGACAAATAACTTAAAAAATAAATAAAATGTTGTTATCTCAGGAAACTCTTAATGAACTTTTGCCAATCAGGATTAAACTACCTGTTGGAAGAAATGTCCTGGGTTCGGCTCCAAATGGGGAAAAAGACACTGGAGACATGAAGGCTGCTTGGAAAGATGGTTTAATGATGGACAGGACCATATGTCTTGAGTCCTGAACAGAAAAAGGGGATCACATGCTTCCAGATGTTGGGTGAAGAAGAAAAGAGAGAGGAGATGAGAAGAAGGGCTTGCTGGGCTTTTTATAATCTGTTCAGCCCCACCTCTCTGTTTCCTGTTCCTGTGTAAGAAATGTATTCTGATTGGTCGTCAGACTTCCATGGGGCCATGCAGGGGCAACTTTCTAGGCTGTGTTTTGAGTCTCAAGTTTGGTCGAGTTCTCAGATGCCATGTGGTGAGTTGGGTAAAGGGCTAATACTATCATGCCTTAATCCTTAATCCCATCACGTTGGAGCTGAAGGGGAGAACTCTTTATTATGTAGAATAGACTGCCTTGGGCATCTTAATGGCCCATTGACAAAGGGGGATGGGGCAGGAAGCTGCAGGGAGCTACTTCGTGTTTAAAACACGTTTCTTTCTTTTCACATCCAGGGAAATATAATATTCTGCCTTTTCAATATTTCCTAGGATATTTCATTCTTCCAGGAGAGGGGTGGGTTTTAACTTCCTACGTACCTTTACCTTTTATAGATCAGAGATGGGCTATGGGAAGAAGCGATCATTTCTTATATTTTAAGAGAAAGTGACAAGTGACTAAAATTGCTTATCCTTGTTGTGATGGGGTGGGGAGGGAGAACATGCTGGTTTGATAAGTCGAATCGGATGCAAAGTTGAACATCCAACAATTGAAAGAAGCTATTCTTGACGGGGTAGCATGGAGAGGACTTGCCTATAAAGTCACCAAAAGCCTGATACAACCAAATTGCGCTCTACATGGGGCAGCCCTTGAAGAGCATTCGGAGACTTCAGCTCGTCCAGAATGCAGCCGCGCGAGCGATTGTGGGTGCACCTCGGTACACCCACGTTACACCTATCCTCCGCGAGCTGCACTGGCTACCGATTGGTCTCCGGATACGCTTCAAGGTGCTAGTCATCACTTATAAAGCCCTTCATGGTATTGGACCTGGGTACTTGAGAGACCGCCTGCTGCCAATTACCTCCCAAAGGCCCATTAGATCCCACAGATTAGACCTCCTCTGGGTTCCATCTACTGGCCAATGTCATCTGGCTACTACCCGGGGGAGGGCCTTCTCTGTGGCTGCTCCGGCCCTTTGGAACAAACTCCCCGCAGAGATTCGGACCCTCACCTCTCTCCAGGCTTTCCGCAAAGCCGTTAAAACCTGGCTGTGCCGGCAGGCCTGGGGTTGACGAGTTCCCTTCCCCTCTCGAATCGTGTGACTGTTGATTGTCTTTTTAAATTCTCTTTGTATCTTGTTTGTTGTATTTCCTTCTTGTCTACCCCCCCACCCTTGGGTTTGTTAGCCGCCCTGAGTCCCTCTGGGAATAGGGTGGCATATAAATACAATAAACCTTAACCTTAAATGGTTAAAAACAAGCAAAACCTGGTTGCATAATCAGGCAGGTTTGTCCTAATATGAACAAATGAATGAAAAGGACCTAAAAGGATAGACTGCTTATTTTTTCACAAGCTGAGCTCTTCCCTTATCACCCCCGGATGTCTCTTCCAAAGAGCCGTTGCAATTTGATTTGTGGTAAGAGTGTTGTTCTAAAATGTCTGTTCGGAGCCTTGAGTATTTATAAAAATAAATAAATTAGGATTATGGATGGATATATCTGTATGTGCCTGGCTATGTGTGTTTGTGCCAAGGATTTCAAAGTGAATGGTGTCCACCCATTCAGGTTTTAGCTATTATAAGTATTCCTGTCCACATTCATTCCTCAGTTATGTGGGCTGTGTCTGCAGCCTAACCCAATGGCTTTAATCATCCTTTTCAAAGAGGCTTCCCTCGCCCCCCCCCCTTCTGGATTGTTGTTCTCAGAAAAGAGCAGTAAGTTGCTTTTTAAAGACGGGAGCCTGGCTGAAATGTGCTTGCTTAGCCAGTAAATCATTCTTTTTTGAGTACCAAAAAAAAAAAAGCAGTGTGATGAAAACATTCATTGCTGCTGTGTTGCCTTGTGTTCTGTAGGTGAGGACCAGATGGTGGCAGGTTTACATTGCACCAAAATAAAAACCTTTTGTGCGTAGCAGTGTACACTAGTGGAAATCTCCTTCTAAAGGTTATTTTTGGGGGGTGAGCTTTCTCATTCTATGCTTTCTTTCTCACTATTTTCCCCACTGAGGGCCGAGAGAGGGCAGGCCCAAAGTCACCCAGCTGTCTTTCATGCCTAAAGGGGGACTAGAGGTTACAATTTCCTGGTGATTGGGCCAAAGTCACCCAGCCAACTTTCATGCCTACGGCGGGACTAGAACTCACGGCCTCCTGGTTTCTAAGACTGGCGCCTTAACCACTAGATCAAATCTTAATTCCCAGTTTTAAACAACCAGGTCTGGTTTGTAAATAAAACAACAAAAGTGACGAATCTATCCAGAGATTAAGCTGATCTCCCTTACACTGGAGAGACAAGTGTGATCCACACACGCACAAAAAAAGCACAACATCAACATCTGAAAAACCCTGCTGTTTGGTTGCCTAGAAATTAGTCTCCCTTGCCCCAAGAGACCAGCTATTTACAAGTCTGAGAAAATTAGCATTTTGGTATATATCCCCCCCCCCTCTTCCTTTTCTTTGAATAATCGCCTCCTCCTGTAGACTTGCCTGTAAACCTTCTGCCAATAAACATTATGACATCTTGGTTCCTCTTAAAAGAAACAAGATATATGTTTCATAATGGAAACAGGCTGGGTTTCCACATAGGGAAGTCTAAACCGAAGTTCAGCTCCAAACTTTTAATTGCAACAACCATTCAATCAGGAATGCTGCTCAAATTTGGCACAGGCGTGTTATTTATACTTGGGAAGAAAAACTTGGAAACAATTAGCAAACACAAAAAATGATTCAAACCATCGCAAACTATATTTCAATGAACCGTCATGCTTCCCTGCTTAGTCCAGCACCGGGGTTTCCAACCTTAGCAACTTTAAGCCTGGAAGGCTTCAACTCCCAGAATTCCCGCCAGCTGCATTCCGAGAGTTGAAGTCCTCCAGGCTTAAAGTTGCCAAGGTTGAAGACCTCTGTGCTAGCATTCTCAGACCTGGCATCTTCCAGGCGTACTGAGATTACAACTCCTGGGATCCATCGTGATTTTGAAAAGGGCCAGAACGGATTCAAATATAAACTGAAATTATTAACACAGCGGTTGCTTCTTGCCATCTCATCCCAAGGCAGACAGCTTCAGCTCAGATACGGAAGCAAGCAGCTATGATATGCCTGAGAAAGCAACAGGCAAAAAGAATGCAGCTCACATCATAGCACGATTTCAAAGACTTAAAAAAAAAGAAAGAAAGAAAGATGGCAGAAAAAGCCGGTATGGCTGCATGGAAGACAGAAAATTGGACACACTCATATATGCATACATACATAGATACATAGATATACATTATAAATAGATGATAGATAGATAGATAGATAGATAGATAGATAGATAGATAGATAGATAGATAGATAGATGGATGATAGATAGATAGATAGATAGATAGATAGATAGATAGATGATAGATAGATAGATGTACATACATAAATACATACATACATATTTACATATACATATATATGTATGTATGAATGTCAAAGGCAAAGCTAAAAAACAGAGGATAGCCACTTGACAATAATACTTATGGAACGATCTTGAAATATTAGTGGACTACAAATTGAGTATGAGTCAGCAACATGGCTGCAAAAAGATAGGCAGACACATAGGATCTCAAATTATTGAAAGCGGTGGTTCCAATTTCGGTCAAAGATGGTTTTAAATACCGTGGCCAGTCCTTGGCACCAAACTGTAAGAAAGGTTGGGCCAAACTGGAGTAGGTTCGACAAAGGCGAACAAGAATAAACAAGGCTACCTCAACAACAACAGGAACAAAAAACCACTGTCAATTTTAAATCATCTTTTATTGTGCTACTGGTAATATTCGTTGTTTACCTTCCTTTTCATTGCTTGTAAGCCACCTAGAATTGCTTCTAGGCAAGATGGTTGGCGTATTACTTACTTATTAGCTAGTCAGTCAACCAGTCAGTCAATCAGTGATAGAGATAGATAGGTAGGTACGTAGGTAGATAGATGGATGGATGGACGGATGGATGGATGGAGACAGATAGACAGACAGGCAGGCACGTGTGCGCACACATGAACACATGCGCGTGCGCATGCGCGCGCGCGCACACACACACACACACACACACACACAGAAAGCCCTGACTATACTTAAGCCTTGAGAAAGCTGAGAAAGGATAAGTCAGTTCCCTTGAAATTGCTCAAAGGATATTATACAGAAGCAGCCGGGGAATTCCTTGATTTCAGAAGGAAGGTTACCAGGTCTGAAATAAGTCACAGAAAGTCAGTGAACTGACCCCAGAGAGTTGACAGCTTCCCTTCACTGAATGTGTGTAACTGCAGAGGTTAGGCAGCCATCCGCAGGCGGTGCTTTAACTGGGAGACCTGCACCACCAAAGGATTGGACCCAGTGGCCTAGAATGTTTCTGTGGAAAGAAAAGCTTTGCTAAGGCATGTCATGCGGACTCCACCCAGGTCCACATTCTGGCAGCATAAATCACTTGGATAAAAGGTTTGCAGCAAAACGCAGCGGAGTTCACTGCCAGCTTCTAACACCACAGTTCATTGAATACCCATAACCTCCACTACTAGCACCACAGAGGCTTAATCGAAAGAAAGGAGATAAGAATATCAAAGAGAAAAATGTGTTATGTGTTTTAACCAAGACGGAATGAGGAATGGACCAATACCAAAGAATCCAGAAATCTGAAGCTAGTTGTTTGCTCTTCGATGCCCAAGGTCTTCCAGGAAAGATCAAGGTACATTCTTGAGGCACAAACAGGTCCATGATAGTGTTGTTAAGACCAGAAAGACACTTCATGCTGACCTTAAGTTGCTCCATGGCAGACACACACAGGGCTTCAAAGGTGATCACCAGCACCTTGAGCTGTACCTGTAAGCAGGCTGGCAGTTAAGGCAGTTCTCACAGAAGAGGTGTAAAAGGTAGAGGTAAAGGTTCCCCGCGCACATATGTGCTAGTCGTTTCCAGCTCTAGGGGGCGCTGAAGAGCCAGCGCTGTCCGAAGATGTCTCCGTGGTCATGTGGCCAGCATGACTCAATGCCGAAGGCTCACGGGACGCTGTTACCCTCCCACTAAAAGTGGTTCCTATTTTTCTACTTGTATTTTTACGTGCTTTCGAACTGCTAGGTTTGCAGAAGGTGGGACAAGTAACAGGAGCTCACTCAATTTCAAACCGCTGAGCTGCCGACTTTTCTGATCGACAAGCTCAGCGTCTCAGCCACTGAGCCACCGTGTCCCCTTCAGAAGAGATGATACATGGTCAAATCAGTTGGGAAGGCAGGGTCATGTTACGGGTCCCATCAATTCAAGATTGCATTCGGCCTACGAAAGAGGGCATCCTTGGTGATGGCCCCTTCTCTATGGAACATCATTCTCTGTGGGATTCAGTTGCTCTCCACCCTGTTGCTTTTCCGGAAGGCCCTAAAAATGTGATTTAGTTAGTGGGTCAGTGGACAATCCCGCCCCAAATGGACACAAAGCCTATCAACTGGCTGGTTTCTGTTGTTGCTGCCAGTGTGTGGTGTGTGTGTGTGTGTGTGTGTGTGTAGGTACACTTATGGGTTATTATTCTATGGTGAATGTTGTAAGCCATTCGCAGTCATCTATGCATAAGTTGGGTGGCTATATGTTTGTTTGATAAATAAAAATAAACACAAGGCTGAACTGCTCCTGGCCCTGGTGCCTGCAAGGGGGCAGCCCAAGGGCACTTTGCAGAGAGCCTTGGTCACTCTCCTCCCAAGGAGCTATGGCTCCAGAATTCAGCTCCAGGGACATCCTTGTAGGATGAAAGCTCTCTGTCCAGTCATGATCCAATACTCGATTCTCTCTTACTCTCTCTCTCATCAACATCCTTTTCTCACTTACTCCTTTTTCCTTAACACACACACATTTATCCCCATCTCCATTCAGCAATATTCCCCACTACGTCGGTTGCTAACTGGTGGCCCATCATACCATAGCCGCTTTAGCCTGCTGTTGTGGCCCACCAGCAGAGCTGGCAGCAGATTCAGAGAGTGAGGAGGTTGGGGAAGAAGATGGCCCAGTCCTGGAGTCTGGGGAAGGCTCTGATGAGGGCTCTGTGTCGGATGCAGAGAGGTGGGCACAGCCATCCGACAGTTATCAGCTGCCTTCAGAGTCAGAGATCAGTGGGGCAGACGAACAGCTGGAGCCTGTTCCCAGTGTGTGCTTGCACAGAGTTGCCAGAAGAAGGGAACTGCTAAAGAACAGGGGTCGACTTGGGAGTAAGGCCCCAAGTGGACAATGAATGTCCCCGAGGAAATAAAAGAGGCAGCCTGTCAGCTCTCCAAGCGAGATAAGGTCTGTGACTGTAAATCCTCCCTTAAAAGACTTTGCTGGAAGTGAATGAACAGAATTCACAGTCAATTAACGAAAGGGTTTTTTGTCGGGACAAGGAGTTTGCTTCAGGCTCTTGGGAAGCCTCAGTCAGAACACCCGCCTTCCTGCCAGTCCCCCTGTTTCCAGGAACTTCGTCCCCATCGGGGCGGTTCAGAGCTGGGCTTCTGCTTTTGACACAATGCCCACCAGAGCCTCCAGCTTCCCCCCAAAGCAGAATTAGCCTGTTCCTCTCCAGCTGCTTAATAACCGCTATGGCTGTGAAGCTGGAACACGCCATCCTGGAGTGACACAACAGCCACCCACCTGGTCCAAGAGGGAGCCGGCGTGCTTCCTCTCATTGGCAGCCATGATGTCAGCTGCGAGTCGGTCCACTCATCGTGTCTCCCGGACTGGAAGGATTTGGCACGGGGCCCCTGAATGAAATCCCACCATTCTTCCTATTCTAACCTCAAGTTACCCCTTGAACATTTTTTTTTTTAAAAAGCACCGGCTGGAGGGAAGGGCATTTCTCTTCCTTTGAGCCAGGCCCTGAAACCCAGACCCCCTCATTGCTTTGGACTAGAAGACCTCCAAGACCCCTTCCAACTGTGTGAATGCAATGTAATGGCTTCCCTTCCGCTGCCTCCTCTCTTCCAGGCTCAACTGCCATTTATCATCTCAAGGACCTCCAGACCACCGCCACACTTTGCGCCTTGGGAATCTCCACAGATCATCACCACAGCATGGTTTTTTCCGAGGGATGCATTGAAAGCACTTCTCTCCCCAGGGTTGGAAACCGGCTTCCAGAGGGGCTAAGAGATAAACAAAAGGAGAGAGTCTTTGCCCGCAGGCTTGGCTTGCGGCAGGCAGCGTAAGAGGAGATGACACACAAGGAAAACAAGTGGGGAAGAAAAGAGGAAACAAGAACACTGAGCAGCTAGTTCTTAAGGTTATGCCGCTCTTACGGTGGCCTGTTCAAAGGCACGTAGATTATTTCATGTGCTTTTAAGTACTTTTTATTAGGCGCGATTGCTCAATATTCCACTAGGCAGTAGCTAATAACAGCGTCAACAAGCAACCAATAATAACCACCAATAAAACAAACCAGCAAATACAAGATTAAAGAGATTTTCCTCCAAGGGACTTTACCATACGGCAATGGCTGTAATCACGGCAAGATCTGTCTTATACTCTCCAACACACCAAGCAGATGAGTAATTAACATATATATGAATATCTATTCTAACCCTTTCAAGTATCCGTACAAGTATTTTATGTCAGTACTCATCTTGGCAATAAACCCTCCATTCCCTAACATGTCATCAACCTAGTCTCTTTTCAGCCTTGTGAGCTTCATTCCCAGATCTAATCAACATCTAGTCACCCCCACCACCCCCTGCCCCATAAAAACATGAAGAGGGGCAGGTCCAACCCCTCAACAGCCACACCATCTCATAGCAACCTTAATCCTGGTTCCCTTATAGCCATTTCCAACAGGCCACTTTTGAAGTTACATCCTAAGGTGTGTCACTAAACCGTTCTGTAAACATGTCCCAAAAGGCAAAGTGGATATTTTATTTTCCGCTTGAAAACATTTCACTTGTCACCCAAGAAGCTTCGGAAGAATGAATTGAAGAAGCTTCTTGGATGAGAAGCAAAACATTTTCAAGGGGGGTGGGGAAATGAAGAAAGTCCAACTGTCTTTGGAACAACCATGGTTGAAAATCTTCCAACCTTTTAACAAGCTCCAACTATAACCAAAGAGGGATAACCTGTCTACCCCATCCGCAATATCCCCCTTTGCACAACAGTGATGGCACCCACGTCTCCCCAATATCCACTGAGGACCACAGGTCTGCCCCCCCCAACCCTCCCCCCCCCACTATTCCACATCCTGAGGTGCCAAACACTCCAGCCTATTTCTCCCTCTGCAGCAATGCTGCCTTGGCCCACCCCGAGTCCTTCCCCACAGCTGCCCCAGAGTCAGCCCCCCCTCTGTCTCCACTGCTGCCCAACCCTTCCCCCTTCCCCATCTGATGGGCTCCAGAAAGGTTAAATGTCCACCTCCCATCATCTCCTCTGCCAGTCTGCCATGTTACCCACCTTTGAAGAGCCCCTAATAAATTGTTTCAACTTCTGCCCTCAAAACGAAGCTATAGGGCACTGCACACCAGAACAACTAGATACAAGAACAGTTCACCCCGCCTCGAACGCCATCACTCTGCTAAACAACTCATTCCCACAACACTGTCAATTTACTAAGACTGTATTACTATTATTCTTCTCTTCCTTCCTAATAACTCTCTCTCCTCACTTATGACTATAACCATGTCGCTTGTATCTTTACAATTTATAGTTTTATTTGTTTCCTACTATAATTTGATAGCTTATTGGTAATCTATGACTATCACTAAGTGATAGTTATCAACTTATGGTAATAAGGTATCACCTTATGATTCTTGACAAATGTATTTTATTCTCCTTATGTACACTGAGAGCATATGCACCAAGACAAGTTTCTTGTGTATCCAATCACACTTGGCCGATAAAGAATTCTATTCTATTCTATCCCATTTCTCTATTCTATTCTTCTATCCTATTTCTCTATTCTATTCTATTCTTCTATCCCATTTCTCTATTCTATACTATTCTTCTATCTCATTTCTCTATCCTTTCCTATCCTATCCTTCTATCCCATCTCTATATTCTATTCTATCCCATTCTATTCTATTAGACCCTATCCAGACTGGCTACGGATGATGGGAGCTGCACTCCATCCCCATGGGGCGAGAAGGCAACCCCTCCAGTCCCCAAAGCTCCTCCCACTTTTTGCATGCCTCCTTAGCTTAGCCCCGCCCACACGGAGAGGTCGCTGCTCTCTGCCAACCCGGCGCCCCCTCCGTCTCCCCCTCTCTCTCTCATTTACATATTTCATTAGCATACCCGCCGCCGGAGCCAATCAGGGCGCTCCGAACACAGGTTTGCATACCCGCCTCCTCGGGTACCCCGCCCTCCCCACTCACCCCTCCGCAGGGCCTCGTCGTAGGTGAGGAAGCCGATGCGCGACTCCTTGTTGCCCATCGCGGGTCTCCTCAGTCCATGACGGACGACGACGCCCGTGCCCCGCAACACCAGCCGCTCGTCTCAGGCGGCTGCCGCCGTCGCGGCCGCCGGTTCGCCTGGACTAGCAGTAGCCGCAACAGCAGCGCCGCCCCCGCCGACTCCTGAGGAAGATGTTCGCCTCAGCTGCCGCCGCCGCCGCCACCTCCATTCCGAATCACGTGACGTCGCCAATTAACTGACCCCTCCTCTTCTTTCAAAGCTAGGCACCGCCCCCTGGCGTGTCACTCGTCCGCCCCTCCCCCCCGAGAGGTGTTCGTCCAGCCCTCACTTCCGGTGCGAGGCCGACGGTGCGCCGTCAGGCAGTCGGTGCGCATGCGCGAGACTAGACTCGCACTGAGGCGAAATTCCTATTTTCCTCCACTCCCGGTTTTCTAAAAATCTATAATAATACTGAATGTTTTTCATTATTCTTTTTATTGTTTTTAAGAACTATTTTTTAAAACGAGGAGCGAGGAAAATAGGAATTTCGCCTCAGCGCGAGTCTACTCTCGCGCTGAGGCGAAATTCCTATTCCCCCCCCCTCCGGGTTTTTTTTTAATAGATAATAATATTGGATGCTTTTTATTGTTCTTTTTATTGTTTTTAAGAACTGTTGGTGGAAATCCTTTCTCCATTCCTTTTTTATACTTCCCTGATCTGGCAGCATATATGGGGGGAGGGAAATAATGTACAGAATAAAATACAGAGTTGGAAGGGACCTTGGAGGTCATCTAGTCCAACCCATCCCCAAGGACACCATTTCTGACAGGTGGCAGATGTAATGAATAGAATAGAATAAGAAAAGGAATAAAATAGAATAGAGAAATGGGATAGAAGAATAGAATAGAATAGAGAAATGGGATAGAAGAATAGAATAGAATAGAATAGAGAAATGGGATAGAAGAATAGAGAAATGGGATAGAAGAATAGAGTAGAATAGAGAAATGGGATAGAAGAATAGAAAAGAAAAATGGGATAGAAGAATAAAATAGAGAAATGGGGTGGAATAGAGTAGAATAGAGAAATGGGATAGAAGAATAGAATAGAGAAATGGGATAGAAATAGAATAGCAATGAATAGAATAGAAAAATGGGATAGAATAGAATAGAATTCTTTATTGGCCAAGTGTGATTGGACACACACAAAAATTGTCTTTGGTGCAGATGCTCTCAGTGTACATAAGGAGAATAAAATACATCCATCAAGAATCATAAGATACAACACTTAATGATAGTCAAGGTTACTAATAAGAGGGAAATAAATAGCATTGATTAGTTTCTAGAAAACTGGAAATTTATGTCAGAATTTCCCAGGTCCTTTGAGAAATAAATATATTCTGTGTGGCCCCAGCCAAATTATACAGGGACATCAACCAATGATAACAGTTCTCGTACAAGAGAGATGTAGCTATGCATATGTACACTTAGTCCTTAACATCAGTCCATTTAGTGACTGTTTGAAGTTATGATGGCCCTGAAAAAAGTAACATGACCATTGAAGCATCCCCATGGTCACATGATAAAAATTTGGATGCTTGGCAACTGACTCATAGTTATGACGGCTGCAGTATACTGAGGCCATGTGATTCCCCTTTTGCGACCTTCTGACAAGCAAAGTCAATGGGGAAGCCAGATTCACTTAACAACCGTGTTACTAGTTTAACAACTGCAGTGATTCAGTTAGCAACTGTGGCAAAAAAGCGGGTAAAATGGAGCAAAGCCCACTTAGCAACATAACTTTTGGGCTCAGTTGTGGTCGTACTTTGAAGACTACCTGTATTGACAAGAGCAATGAAATGGCTGAAATGGAATTTCACCTGTGGTCCTGATTCTTTCTACCTGAGAATAATTCAGATGGTGGCGATTGTTCTAACAGTGAAGACAATTAACCAGTGGAACAGCTTGCCACCAGAAATTGTAGAGGCTTCATCAGTAGAGGTTTTTAAGAAGAGACTGGACAGTCACCTGTCTGAAATAGTATAGGGTCTCCTTGCTTGAGCAGGGGGTTGGACTAGAAGACCTCCAAGGTCCCTTCCAGCTGATTCTGATCCTCACCATCAGGAAATTTCTCCTTAGTTCAAGGTTGCTTCTCTCCTTGATTAGTTTCCATCCGTTGGTTCTTGTCCTGGCTACAGGGGCTTTGGAGAAGAGGTGTAAACCCACCCACCCCCTCTTCTTTGGGGCAGCCCCTCAAATATTAGAAGACTGCTACTGCAAATGTATTTTCTGTTCTCTCTCAGAAGGGTTACAGTGCTGGATTTAAACGACCTTCGGTTGAAACCTGAAGTGTCTTTCTCTCGATTTAACCTTCCCTTTGCGATGAGATGCAAAAATAGCCCCTCCCCTCCAATCTTGCTCTCATCACCTGACATGATAGAGGACAGCCGGTACTGTCAATATCCTTCTGTAGAAATAATAATATAGAGTTACCCACAAGCGGCCAAACCAAAATATAATTTCCTTCTTGTCTTCTTTCTATAAAAAAAACATAGATATGCATTCCGGAGGGTGGGGGGGAAGGCTCACTGCCTCCATCTGAAATCCTGCAGTTTTCATTGCAATTTTGAAGCCCCCCCCCCATTTAATCATGTTTTCTTGGCAAGTATTTGGCAGCAGTGGGTGAGAAGCATCTAAGAAGGAGCTCATAGAGATAAAAAATATAATAGACGATAGATAGAGAGTACCCAAAGGTTTCCCTTTGAAGATATTATTTTGTACTACAACTACCGTAATGGTAACTTGATCACTCTCTACATCAGTGTTTCTGTAACTTGAGGCTGTGTGAACGTCAACTCCCAGAAGAGTTGAAGTCCCTGTCTCTTAAAATGATCAAGTTTGAGAAATGCAGCTGTACATCTTAGCATCTGTATTATGAATATTGTTAACCTGTGTGGTTCATAAGAGTTGACAACCACTGGATGGCATGTGATTGGTCCATCAAAAAAAAAAATTAAGTATATCATTAAAAATACAACATATCCTATCATAGTCATTGGTCTTTTCATTATCTTATCACCACAGTCCAGGCCTTCCGCACAGCCCTGAAGACCTGGCTATCCCGTCAGGCCTGGGGATAGGATTACTCTCACCCCGCCCGAATGTTGAATGAATGTTGTGTTTTTATGGATAATTTTCTTTTATTCACGATTTTTTTTTTCCTTTAAGTCTTGTCTTGCACCCCCTTCCCCTCATTATTGTAAGCCGCCCTGAGTCCCTCCAGGGAAAAGGGCGGCATATAAATTCTTAATAAAATCAAAAAAATCAATCAAATCAAATCTTGATAGATTGACACTTTAAAAATGAATGAATTATGGGACTGGAGGATTAAAACATACTAAGAAGGTTGCAGGAATTGGATTTGTCTAAAGAATGGTTGCGGGAATTCGCTATGTAAATCTAGTGAAATGAAGGACCAGGGGTGACATGATAGCAGTGTTCCAATATCTCAGGGGCTGCCACAAAGAAGAGGGAGTCTATTCTCCAAAGCACCTGAAGGCAGGACAAGAAGCCATGGGTGGAAACTAATCAAGGAGAGGAGCAACTTAGAACTGAGGAGAAATTTCCTGACAATGAGAATAATGCTGTAACAGACCTAAGTATGAAAAATGGTCAGTGTCATCGTAACTTTAAATGGTTGCTAAATGAATGTTTGTAAGTTAAGCAGTACTGTATGAATTGAAAAATCATACGGGTATTTCCTCATCTATTTATGGTCACTTCCAGCATAGTTGCAAACCATAATGATGAAAGGATGAGAAATGCTTGTCTCTCAACACTGAACATGACATAAATCATATGGTTTCCGTCATAACGTTGCAAGGCAGGGTTTATCGTGTCCTCCTCCCTTCATTTCCTACCCCTCCCAGATACTCAGTAGCCATAAAAAATGATATTTTATTGAAAGCTGGGATTTCCCCAACTACAAGGAAGTATTTTGTTTAAGCCAAGCTAATCATATTTTAGCACCTCTCTGCTGGTTCTCACAGGCATCTCTGAACAAATGGAGAACTGAACTTGGAATCATTTTCTTTATATGATTTGATAGCTTGATTATCAAGATAACCTTGATTATCGCTAAGTGTTCTATCTTATGATTCTTGATGGTTGTATTTTATTTTTCTTTATGTACTCTGAGAGCATATGCACCAAAGACAAATTCCTTGTGTCCATTCACACTTGGCTAATAAAGAATTCTATTCTATTCTATTCTATTCTAGAGGAAGTTGCTAAAGGGAGACTTGCAGAAAAGATGACATGATCTCAAGAAATAGGGAAGGGTGAGAAAGAAACTCAAGAAAAGACCTGCTTGATTTTGTACAGTACCAGAATTGCAAGATCCATAGTTATGACCACAAGTGGGACTAGAATTTCCATTGCAAAGTTAGGGGATTGTTAAGTGAGTCATGCCCAACTTTATCTTTTTTTTTTCTTTTTTTTTGCCATTGTGGTTAAGCGAATCACTGCAATCTCTCAACAAATCTCATGGTCATTAAGTGACTCCGTCTTCTTCCCTTGATTTTGCTTGCTTGCAGCCGGCAACGAAGGTCGTAAATGATGATCACGTGACCTAAGACACCGCAACTGTCATAAATACCTGCCAGTTGCCCAGCCTGTATTTTAATCACATGGCCGCATGGAGACAATTGTAAATTCATGTAACAACTGAAGTTGGCTTAACAACTCTAGCAAAATAAGTCATAAAATAATTGCAGTCAATCCTTCAGCTTATTGACAGGTGAGTATTCAAAGTTATCCTTTCTTTAAAAAAATCACTGCAATTCGGAGCCTTTCTGCCAATGACAAGAAAGTTACTTAGGTTCTGTGACATTGTATAAATCTGGAGAAATAATGAGAATTAATTTGCGAGAACGTACATGGTCGGAAAATCTTATCCAGGTGTATTCAACCTGTACCTTTTCTTGCCATTCTGTATGTTTGCTCTGGAATTTAACCTTCTCACGTAATGGAAAGTGGTCATAAGGCAGAATTTGACTGCCTTTTTTAAGCAAACATTTTCACTGCAGACTGATAAGATTAACTCCAGGAAGTTTTACCACTGATAAAGGCAAACCTGCAAATCAACAGGAAGGAGAAGGATTTTCTCCCTATGTTGGTTTTTCTTTGGGAATCATTTTCAAGTGTTGGAAGAAATGCCCATCTGGTTTCAGTTCCAAGTGGGGGGAAAGAGACAGGAAACATGGGGACTGTTTGGAAGATGGTTTAATGGTGGACAGGATATACATGGCTTCTGGGCAAAGAAAAAAAAAAGGGAAGAGATGCTGAGAGTGTCTTAGTTTTATGCCCTCTCTGGGCTTTTGAATTTGAGCTTGTATTCTGATTGGTTGTCAGACTCCCATGGGTCATGCAGGGACATCTCTGTAGGCTGTCCTGAGTCCCGGGCTTGGTTGAGCCTTTGCTGGGTGATGATGTCATGAAACAGCTTTGGGATTCCTATTATGGTTCTGCCTGAAGGAGGCAGATCTTTGTTATGTAGAATAGACTGGCCCAGACCTTAATGGTCCATTGACAAAGGGGTGGGGGTGGGGAGCTGAGTTTCTGCCTCCCTTTTAGGGGAAATATTCTACCCTTTTAATATTTCCTAAAATATTTCATTTTTCTAGGAGAGGAGTGAGCGCTAACTTCCTACACAACCAAAGTTCAGAAAACACAACTCGTGCTTTGGCACACAATATTTTGTGTTTAGGGCAGTGTTTCTCATCCTTGGAAACTTGAAGCCTTGTGGATCAACACCCAAGATTCCCTAGACAGCCGTGGTTTTGCCAAAAACCAGTATATACTTCCAAGTTTGAGCAACACTGTGTCCACAGTGAATCATTCATTTGCTTAAGGAGTGTGGGTTTGTTTAAGGATGACCACAAAATGGCAGACTACCTTACGATCATAATATGAAGTCTGCTTCAGAGGTGGCATTCAGCAGGTTCTGACCAGTTCTGGAGAACTGGTAACAGAAATTTTGAGTAGTTCGGAGAACCAGTAAATACCACCTCTGGCTGGCCCCGCCCCCATCTATTCTCTGCCTCCTGAGTCCTAGCTGATCGGGAGGAAATGGGGATTTTGCTGTAACTTTCCCCTGCTACGCCCACCAAGAACCTGGGATGCCCACCACACCATGCCCACAGAACCGGTAGTAAAAAAATTTGAATTCCACCACTGGGTCTACTTATAATGGTGAGGATGGCTCTTAAATGGGAAATTCATTTATTTGCATCTTTTCTGCATCTGGAACGCCAAGCCAGATGCTTTGAATAACATCCTTCAGTGGGCCCCCTCACCCCCGAATTCCAAAATATGTGACTAGTTACAATATTCTGCTCTTCAGATTCCACTCGGAGGTGCCTGTAGAGGAGGTTAAAAAAAAAGTGAAAATGGCAGGTGTGATGGCACAATTGAAGTACCATATAATTTTTTTTCCACATGGTTTTGCACCCATGCGAAAAGGGGTGTTGCTTTTACAGGTAGTCCCCGACTTAACGATCACAATTTCCATTGCGAGGGGAGGCAGCCCAACATGGCCACTGCTAAGTGAGCCAGCTATTGAGTTTTGCCCCATTTTACAACCTTTTTACCACAGTTGTTAAGTGAATCACCACAGCGGTTAAATTAGTAAAACAGTTGTTAAGCGAATCTAGCTTCCCCATTGACTCTGTGTGTCAGAAGGTGCGCAAAAGGGGATCGCATGAACTATGACCGTCATAAATATGAACCAGTTAGGGAAGGGAGCTGATGTCGCGATGGCACGACATGCGATCTTGGTGCTCCAAGATCGCAGTCGATATTTCTACCGTTGAATGGTCCATTCGGACCTAAACCATCCCATAGAGATGGTGATTGAGAAGGGCACCTCCTGCTGATCTCAGGGACACCACAAAGTCCCTGAAAGATCCAGAAATAGCCTTTTTTTTCTGGTGACAGAAACGCAGCTGAAGTTGGGACAGCTCCGGAACAGGAAGAAAGCAGAAAGAGAAAGTATGTCGAATTGGTGAGGAAATTTTATTATTAGAAAAAGAGACTATCCAAAAAAAGAATTAAGTTAAATTAAAATTGAAGATAGAAGACTGTAAGCGGCGAAATTAATCTACATTAGTGTGTTATCCTATTTCTAATTTTTTTTTTCATGGATGGAACTTTCGCAAAGGCTCCCTATTTTTTAAACTGAATGGATTAATTATTTCTTCTTTTTTCACTTTTGTTTACACCTATGGATTAAAATTCTCCCTTTTTTATAATGATTGATTGGATTGGTTTTGATCTCCATTTAAGGGTTTTTTTGTTTCTTAAACTTGGAATATAAAGAAGATAATAAGGATTATAAAGAGGGTTGTAACAACAGGAGGAAAAGCGGTTACACTGCCACTTAAAGGCTGAAGGCTGGATACATTGTTTTTCTTCTTTCTCTTTGATCACTTGAGATTCAAGGTTCTTTCAGCTTGTTTACTGAGAGTGATAGTAGGAAGAGCACAAGTTGTTTATGCAGGTGCCTTTTGGGAGTTCTATCACTAGCTATTGGAGGGAAGACAACATTTTGACTTGAAAGATAATAAATGAACCTGTTTGAAGTTTATTAAAATAGCCTTGAACCCTATAGTGGCAGTATCTGCAAAATTGAAAGAATGGCCCAGCAGGAAAAAAGAAACTAACATTGCAAATGATTATGTTTGAAATTCAAAATCTATTAGTTGTGACAGAGAGAATTGAAAAGGGATTGGAGAATATGGAATACAAAACAGAAAAATTTGATGGAGAAACAGGATGTTTATCAAATGAAGAAAGTGGAGGACAGAATTCAAAAGGGAAGAAAAAATGAGCAAAGAGATAAGAAAACTGTGGATATTGACAACAAAGTGAGCGTGGTTGATAATGGCAAGAGCGGAATAAGGAAAGGGGGGATAGATGGATTGGAACTCTATCCCAGACTTCAAAGCACAGAAGAAAAGAGAGAAAAGTTGACGGAGATAAGGAGAGAAATCTTGACAGAAGCACTAGCGATAACCAAAGATAAGCTGATGGAAAGAACAGATGCTGGGTTTCAAGCTTTTATGAGATACGAAAGGAACAACATGTTGTGAAGAGAAGTTCATACAAGATTTATTAAGAAAGTAACTAGAACATTAATGCTACAAATGGCAAGAGATATAAGATCGTACTATTACTGGAAAGATACAGGTTGATGCAATGAAAATGTATAATAAAAATTAAGCTAAATTTAGTTTACTAGTAGTATGTATAAAATGAAGTGACAATAGCTATAGTTAAATAATGATTAATAATGATAACAATACATATAGATATATTAGTTTGATATTATGAAATTTTATACAAACAACACATGGAGAATATGAGAAGAGGTTTAAAAGCCTTATCTAGAATATGTTATAAAGTTGAGTTGCGATTGGATGATTTTAGGCGTGACCCGTCAAAAGCGCGGAGGACAAAACCGCGCTCGACGAAAGCGCGCATGTGACGTCATCACAGCGCGGCGAAAAAAATTAAAAATTGAAATAAAATTAAAATTAAAGCAAGCCGATTCACATAAAGGTAAGCGTTAGGGTTAGGGTTAGGGTTAGGGTTAGGTTAAGGGTTAGGTTAGGTTTAGAGCGTTAGCGTTAGGTTTAGCGTTAGGTTAAGGGTTAGCGTTAGGTTTAGCGTTACGTTAACGGTTAGGTTTAGGGTTAGATTTAGGGTTAGGTTAAGGGGTAGGTTTAGGGGTAGGTTTGGGGGGGTTAGGGTAAGGTTTTAGCTTTATTTTTACATTTTTTGATCACAGCGCGATGTTTTCGTCGCGCTGTGATGACGTCAAATGCGCGCTTTCGTCGAGCGCGATTTTGTCCTCCGCGATTTTGTGGTGGAACCGATTTTAGGATGATTTAATAGAATGTTATCATGTAATCCTATTCTAGATTTTGAATATTATATATAAAAGGATGTAAAAACAATTATAGTCAAATTAAGGTCGAGATATAATAATTGTGATATACATGAATATAGGTGAATTAAAAATATGCGATTTGATATGAAAAGCAGGTGGCGACTATGGAAGAGATGCATGGAAATACTGTAAGCAACTGACACACTTTCTACAATTTGTAATGGAAGATAAGGTTTTTTATGTTTGTTTGTCTTTGTTCAAAAATAAATAAAAATTGTTTAAAAATAAATAAATATGAACCAGTTGCCAAGGATCTGAATTTTGATTACGTGACCACGGGGATGCTGCAACGGTCTTAAGTGTAAGAAAACACTCATAAGCCACTTTTTTCAGTGTTGTTGTAAGTTCAAACAGTGACTAAATGAATGATTGTAAATCCAGGACTACCTGTAAAATATTCTGTTGCCATGAATTAGCAATCTCCCTGGACCTAATACCCTAAAGCAAGGGAATCCTGGGAGTTGAAGTCCACAAGTCTTAAAAGTTCCCAAGTTTGGACACAACTGCCCTAAAGGGAAATTTTCCTCTCCATCATTCAAAACCAGAGTTGCTTTTTCCTCAAGGTCATGGAAAAAGCAACATGTATTTCTGAGTTCAGCTTCTTCCAAACTCCTCTGGCTGGATTTCCACCACCACCCCACCCAATTTTAGGCAGATGAGGGAATAAAGGCCATTCTCATTCCAGTTCCTTTTCTGCCCTCTAGTGGCCAGTCCACAATTTTACAACCTTTTTATGGCTGCCCTTAGATTGGTGTTAAATTGCTAAATTGTGTCCGAATTTTTGCAACCCCGTGGACAGGGGAGGGCTGCTGGGGGTTTGCTGGGGTTTGGAAGAACTTGTACCTAAGATTCTGTGCAGTTTGGAGAACCCTCAAATCCCACTCCTGGCTGGCCCCACCCACTTCACCTTGCCCCTCCCAGGAGTCCCCATGCAGCCCGTTTTGGATGCAAGTAAGTGCAGGGCACACACAGAGGTTCAGGGAGGGCAAAAAACGGGCCTGTTGGAAGTTCGGGAAGGCCAGAAAGTCTCTTTTCACTCTCCCAGAGGCTCAAGGAAAGCCTCCAGAGCCCAGGGAGGGCAAAAACACCTCCCCCACCCCCGCTGTGGTGCAGGAGGCCAACTAGGCCACGCCAATATGCTTTTTAGATAGATGGACTTCAACTCCCAGAATTCCCTAGTCAGCTTGTTGTTGTTTTTTTAGATTGGTGGACTTCAACTCCCAGAATTCTCTAGCCACTTTGCTTTTCAGATGGTGGACTTCAGCTCCCAGCATTCTCCAGCCAGTATACTTGAAGATGCTGAACTTCAATGCCCAGAATTTCCTGGCTAGCTTGCTTTTTAGATGAATGGACTTCAACTCTCCGCATTCCCCAGCCAGTATGCTTGAAGATGGTGGACTTCAACTCCCAGGGTTCCTCAGCCACAACACCCTGGCAAGCTTGCTTTTTAGGTGGGGGACTTCAGCTCTCAGCATCCTCCAGCCAGTATGCTTGAAGATCTGTGGACTTCAACTCCCAGAATTCCCCAGCCACTTTGCTTTTCAGATGGGTGGACTTCAACTCCCAGCATTCCCCAGCCATTTTCCTTTTCAGATGGTAGACTTCAGCTCCCAGCATTCCCCAGCCAGTATACTTGATGGTGGACTTCAACTCCCAGAATTCCCCAGCCAGTATACTTGATGGTGGACTTCAGCTCCCAGCATTCTCCAGCCAGTATACTTGATGGTGGACTTCAGCTCCCAGCATTCTCCAGCCAGTATACTTGATGGTGGACTTCAGCTCCCAGCATTCTCCAGCCAGTATACTTGATGGTGGACTTCAACTCCCAACATTCCCCAGCTACTTTCCTTTTCAGATGGTAGACTTCAGCTCCCAGCATTCCCCAGCCAGTATACTTGATGGTGGACTTCAACTCCCAGAATTCCCCAGCCAGTATACTTGATGGTGGACTTCAGCTCCCAGCATTCTCCAGCTACTTTCCTTTTCAGATGGTGGACTTCAGCTCCCAGCATTCCCCAGCCAGTATACTTGATGGTGGACTTCAACTCCCAACATTCCCTAGCTACTTTCCTTTTCAGATGGTGGACTTCAGCTCCCAGCATTCCCCAGCCAGTATACTTGAAGATGGTGGACTTCAACTCCCAAAATTCCCCAATGAGCTTGTGTTTTTTTTTTTTATGGGTGAACTTCAACTCCCAGCATTCCTCAGCCAGCCACCCATCTGAAAGTTGCCAAGAGACAATGCAGTAGAGGGCAGTGGAGGATCGCACATAGATCTGCTATCCTGTGTGGTCGTGAGAAACTCCGCCACCTTTTCAGCGTCCATTCATTAAACGGTGCAATTGATAAATCCCGGACTAGATTGACAGCAGATAATCAATCCCTCCCTCCCTTTCTTCCTAAATCAATCCATCCATCAGTTTCTCGTCCGATGACAGTCCAAAGCGCTACAGCTGATCAAAAAAGGGGGCGGGGCTGGACGAGTAGGTGGGGCTTCTACCAGGAAGGGCGTGACGTCAGTGCGGGGGGGTCTGTGTGCGCTCTAACCCCACGTGTTCTCCAGAAGTCACGTGGCTGTTGCTGCTTGTGGAAGGGCTCGCTTGCAAAAGGTAAGGATTGTTTCCAGTGGGAAGGCGTCGCTGGCCTTGGAGGATGGGAAGTGTAGTACAGCACAGCACAGCCCATGCGCAGGACGGGAGCTGGGGGGCGTCGGTTTAAGTCTCGTAGTTACTTGGGCTTGTGTTGTGATGCTGTGGAACTACATCTCCCAGCATGCCTCACCATAGTATTGCAATTGTTACAGATTCTCCCCCCACCCCTTTAAAAATCACCAGATGAATGTGTCCCTGTCTCTCTTTTCCCCCAATGTAGCATCCCCAACCTGGGGAATTGCAAACTTTTTTCTTCCTTTTCTGTTGCAAACCAAAAATGGTTGCAATACGACCAGCCGGTTTCTGACTGCATGCATGCCTTTGGAAGCGACTCCCCTTGGCTTTCGGTTTGTTTTTGAGAGGAGGTTTTGAAAATTAATGCAATATCAGGGGATTTCAATTTCAATTATACATCACGTGAAGGATGTGTGTTTGTGTTTTTATTTTTATAGTTATAATGTACACTGAAGACGGCATTTAATTTCCTTGAACAATGTGCAATGACAATAATGTAAACTAAACTTTAAAAAAAAAAACCTAAAGTAAACTAAACGGGATCAATAATACTGATGGAGTGTGCCAGATTTCATTGTAGACATGATGTACAGTGACAATATAGGCTATACTATGTTTAGTAAGTGCTACATAACAATGTAAACAAAAATGTCCCCAAAAATTTCCTGACAGTGAGAACAATTAATCAGTGGAACAGAAGTTGCCTCCAGAAGTTGTGAATGCCCCAACACTGGAAGTCTTTAAGAAGATGTTGGATAGCATTTGTCTGGAACATAGGGTTTCCTGCCTAGGCAGGGGGTTGGACTAGAAGACCTCCAAGGTCCCTTCCAACTCTGCTATTGTATTGCATTGATTTAACCAGGGGGGGAGGCTCAGTGGTGGGTTTCAAATTTTTTTAGAACCTCTTCTGTAGGTGTGGCCTGCTTTGTGGGAGTAGCTTGCTGGCCATGTGACCGGGTGGGAGTGGCTTGCGGCCATGCAACTGGGTGGGTGTGGCCAACTTGTTGGTTTGGTTTGGTTTATTAGATTTATATGTCACCCTTCTCCCAAGGACTCAGGGACTTGTAAAATGTGGTGAAACTCACTTAACAACGTTCTTGCTTAGCAACCAAAATGTTGGCTCAGAAACTCTGGCATTTGAAGCACGCAAGTCTTAAAGCTGTCAAGTTACAAGAACCTTGGCACCCCTAACCCTTTAGGGGAAAAAAACCCCAGGGGTGTTCAAACTCGACAGCTTTAAGACTTGTGGACTTCAACTCCCAGAATTCCTCCTCTCGCTCTTCATCTTGATGATGTGCGGACGGCCGGGGGGAGGGAGCTGGAACTGGTTCTAAATGGCACTCTAGATTTGTGGAACCTCTTCTATAGAAGAGCTTAGAACTGACAGGAACCCACCCCTGGGTGGGCTTCTACGGGTTCGGCTGGATTTGGGAGAATCCATAGCTAACTTTATGGCCGATTTGGAGAACCTTCAAATCCTACCCTTGGCTGGCCCTGCCCACCCCGCCCCTCCCAGGAGTCTCCACACGACCCGTTATGCGAGGTAAGTGCAGGGCCTGTGCGAAGGCTCGAGGAGGCTGAAAAACAGGCTTCCCACAAGTTCCGGAAGGCCAGAAATGGGCCTGTTTCCAGCCTCCAGAGCCCGGAGGAATCAGTTTTCACCCTCCTAGAGGATCGAGGAAAACCTCTGGAGACTGGGGAAGGCAAAAAGGCCCCCCTCCACTCCACCGTGGTGCAGGAGGCCGACTAGGCCACGCCCACCATAGCCACGCCCACCCAACAACTGGGCAGAGAACCCGTTGCTGAAATTTTTGAAGCCCACGCCTGGACTTAACATTCATTAACTTAACGGAAACGTAACAAAAGAAGATCTGTTGGGATTCCTTTATCTCTTAACCGCAGGTTGATCCGTTTTGCTCGTGTTTTGTGCCCGCAGAGCCAACAACCTGAAATGCCGAAGGGAGGCAAGGAAAAAACTCCCAGCTCTGCACAGCTGCCCATTAGCAAATTGCGAAGGAAATTAGTGGAGGCTATCCAAGGCGACACATTTGTGGTGGTGACCGGTGAGACGGGAAGCGGAAAAACCACACAACTTCCCAAATATTTATTTGAAGAAGGTAAGAGCGCGTTCGCCCGAGGGAATCCCACGTCCGAGATTCACGGGGCCGAGTAATTGCCAAGGTTTAGGCAGGAGAAGAGCAGGCCAAGTTGGGAGGGCGGAGTTAAGTGTGTCATTAGCTTAGAGTCATTACATTGCTGTTCTGACCCCCCTCGTCCCACACCAAAGCACTCCAAGCCAAAGATAGTTTACGGAATTTATTCACAGACAGACAAGTCCTTGGCAGCAAACCAGCACAGACAAACCTGGGCAGCAATCCATCACAGATGAGCCCTGGCAGCAATCCAGCCTGCCAAGCTCACAATACTGTTCATCCAACATTAGTTAATGCGTTGACGTCTGCAAAAGGGGTGTGTGCACAAGCATTCCTTTTATAGTCTGGAGAGGAGCCTAATGACCACCAGCTGAGTGCAATTACCTCCTGTAACTGCGTAATTGTTCCTTACGCCTATTAGCTCTTCGGTGCTGGGCATCCAGGAACAACTCACTGCTGACTTCCGAATCACACTCCCTTGTCTCCTCCCCACTGGTCCAAGGCTCAGGCGCCTCCTGGTGGCCAACCAGCCTCTCTGCGCCCTGCTCGGAGTTGGAACCCTATCCAGGGTCCTCCAGATCCTCCAAAGCCGACTCATAGGATCCCTTGCTGTCGGAGTCTGGTGGCAGCTCCAACGGCTCCTGCTGGGCCACAACACGTTGCCATAAAGGGTTCCAACTCCAACCCCTCTTGAATTGTGTTGACACTGACCTGGCACAATTTAGTATTCAACTTTAAGTGACGAGATTCTTGTGTATAGGGGAAACTATGGCATGCGGGCCACGCCCCAAGCCGTCACCCCAGCTCAGCTCTGACGCACATGCGCACGCACCTCCTTCCAGAAAGCTGATTTTCAAGTCTCTGCCGCACATGTGCAAGGGGTGGGGCACATGTGGGAGAGGCGCATGCACGCACGGGGCGAGGGGTCATGCATGCATGCACGGGGAGTGGGGGGCAGTGGGTGCAGCGCACCCCCACTGCGACCCATTTTTGGTTCTGAAGGGAAGCCTTCTAGGTGTCAGGCCTGCAGTTATATCCCTTTTAGGATCTTTGGCCTGCCACATTCTCTCTTATTTCACTGTGCTGTTTCATTAGTGCAGTAGTTGAGAGAGGGGAATAGAAAGGAGTAGAATGGTGGAATGGGTTGTTGTCATTCTTTTCTAGAAGCTCAAGGTCATCTTTTGTCTCCGCACCTCTGCACCTGACCGGAAGCAGCTGGGTGGAGATGCCAGCGCGGCCGAAGAAGATTGGACCATGTGATGGATTTGTGGGTGTGGGGATAAGATCATGAACTTTCAACTGGGTGGGAATCCCAGGAAGTTCAGATTTGGGATTCCGCAGATGTGCTAAGATGTCTGATTTATTAAATTGGAACTTTAAGGAGCGTTTTGCCTTGGACTCTGGTTTAATTCTACATGATACTTTGAATGCTGATGCTAGGCCCAAAATGGGGCGCGGGGGGTGGTGTCACATGTGCATGTGCAGGGGAGGTGGGGAGTGCGACGCGACAGCAAAAAGGTTAACCATCCCTGGTTATAGGTGTTCCTCAACTCACGAGCACAATTGAGCCCCAAATTTTCTTTGCTAAGGCAGTTTTTAAGGAGGTTTTGCCCCCTTTTACAACCTTTCTGGGTGCCATGGTCACAAAGTGAATCACTGCAGTTGTTAAAAGTTTGTAATGGGATCAAGCGAATCGGGTTCCCCCCCCCTCTCGACTTTGCTTGTCAGGAGGTTGTAAAAGGTGAATGCATGACGTTGCAACCACCACAAATACGAGTCGGTTGCCAAGCGCCTGAGTTTCGATCACGTGACCAAGGGGATGCAGCAACAGTCGTAAGTGTGAAAAATGGTCATAAGTCATTTTTTCCCAGTGCCTTTTGTAGCTTTGAATGGTCACTAAATAAAGGTTCCCTTTGCACATATGTGCTAGTCGTTCCCGACTCTAGGGGGCGGTGCTCCTCTCTGTTTCAAAGCCGAAGAGCCAGCGCTTTTCCAAAGACATCTCCGTGGTCATGTGGCCGGCATGACTCAACGCCGAAGGCGCACGGAACGCTGTTATCTTCCCACCAAAGGTGGTTCCTATTTTTCTACTTGCATTTTTTACATGCTTTAGAACTGCTAGGTTGGCAGAAGCTGGGACAAGGAACGGGAGCTCACTCCGTTACGCGGCGCTAGGGATTCGAACCGCCGAACTGCCAACCTTTCTGATCGACAAGCTCAGCGTCTTAGCCACTGTGTCCCTCGTGTAGAGGTGTAGAAAATAATACATGCTTTTCAAAGGGAGTTCTTTTATTTTTATTTTTCCAAAAACTCGATCCTGTCTTTTGCTTCCCTTTTTTACAGGGTATGCCAGGCATGGCACAATTGCTGTGACACAGCCACGGCGCATGGCTGCCATCTCTGTGGCCGAAAGAGTGGCAGAGGAGCTAGGCTGCCCAGTGGGAGGCCTTGTGGGATACCAGGTTCGCTTTGAGGAGTGCATCTCAGAGGTATGTGTTCGAATCCAGCTTATTCTTGAGATACAATACAATACAATAGCAGAGTTGGAAGGGACCTTGGAGGTCTTCTAGTCCAACCCCTTGCCTAGGCAGGAAACCTTATACCGTTCCAGACAAATGGCTGTCCAGCATCTTCTTAAAGACTCCCAGTGTTGGAGCATTCACAACCTCTGGAGGCAACTTCTCTTCCACTGATTAATTGTCCTCACTGTCAGGAAATTTCTCCTCAGTTCTAAGTTGCTTCTCACCTTGATTAGTTTCCATCCATTGCCTTTCCTTCCTTCCTTCCTTCCTTCCTTCCTTCCTTCCTTCCTTCCTTCCCTGTTCCACTGATTCATTGTTCTCACTGGAAGGAAATTTCTCCTCATTTCTAAGTTGCTTCTCTCCTTGACTAGTTTCTACCCATTGCTTCTTGTTCTGCCCTCAGGTCCCTTGGAGAATAGCTTGACTTCCACTTCTTCCTTCCTTCCTTCCTTCCTTCCTTCCCTCCTTCCTTCCATAGAATAGAGAATTGGAAGGGACCTTGGAGGTCTTCTAGTCCAACCCCCTGCCTAGGTAGGGAACCCTCTACCGTTTCAGACAAATGGCTATCCAACATCTTCTTAAAGACTTCCAGTGTTGGGCATTCACAACTTCTGGAGGCAACTTCTGTTCCACGAATTAATTGTTCTAACTGTCAGGAAATTTCTCCTCAGTTCTAAGTTGCTTCTCACCTTGATTAGTTTCCATCCATTGCCTTTCCTTCCTTCCTTCCTTCCTTCCTTCCTTCCTTCCTTCCTTCCCTGTTCCACTGATTCATAGTTCTAACTGTCAGGAAATTTCTCCTCAGTTCTAAGTTGCTTCTCTCCTTGATTAGTTTCCACCCATGGCTTCTTGTTCTACCCTCAGTGGTGTGGTTATTTATTGGATTCGTCTCCTTTAAAAAAAAAAAGTCAGAAGAGATTCTTGTCTTAGGTTTAGGAACACGAAACTGCCAGGTTTTTTTTAGGTTTTCCAGTCAAAAACAGGTATGATGCAGCAGCACTCAAGGAAAAAAGATGAGGGGGAAAAAGGGGGGGGGGAATCCTTGGGCCTGACAATCAGATATTTAAAACAAGGTCCTTTTAGTATTTAATAAAAAGTATATTTTGATAGGGACGTGGTGGCTCAGGGGCCTAAGACGCTGAGCTTGTCGATCAGAAAGGTCGGCAGTTCGAATCCCTACTGCTGCATAATGGAATGAGCTCCTGTTATTTGTCCCAGCTTCTGCCAACCTAGCAGTTCGAAAGCACGTAAAAAATGCAAGTAGAAAAATAGGAACCAACTTTGGTGGGAAGGTAATAGCGTTCCGTGCACCTTCGGCATTTAGTCATGCCGGCTACATGACCACGGAGACGTCTTCGGACGGTGCTGGCTCTTCGGCTTTGAAACGGATATGAGCACCGCCCCCTAGAGTCGGGAATGACTAGCACATATGTGCAAGGGGAACCTTTACCTTTACCTTTATATGTTGTTTAAATTGTCTTCTCAACTCCGGCTTTGTGTTCTTCTTAGCCATTATCAGGTTTTCTTGTTATCTGCTATGCCTGCTGTTTTTTTTTTTAATGTGCTGACCATGTAATATTTTGTTTTGCCATGTCTCTTTTCTGTTATTCTTCTTCATCACGTCGTGAGCTAGGTGCTTCGACTTGTTGTTGTTGTTGTTGTTATTGTTGTTATTATGGTTGGTTGCACAGTCAGATTGCGTAGATTGGATTTGGCATTTTTATCCATCGATAAGTTCTTTCCAAGGACCTGATGATTTATTATTATTATTATTAGTTATTATTGGTTACTATTTATTATTATTGGTTATTGATTATTATTTATTATTATTGGTTGTTTTTGGTTATTATTTATTATTATTGGTTATTATTAGTTATTATTGATTATTATTGGTTGTTATTGGTTGTTATTGATTATTGGTTATTAGTTATTGATTATTATTTCTTTTTATTGATTATTATTTATTATTGGTTATTATTATTATTGGTTATTATTGGTTCTTATTGATTATTGATTAATGTTGATTATTGATTAATGTTGATCATTGATTAATAGTGATTATTTATTATTTATTATTTATCATTATTATTTATTATATTTATTATATTTATTATATTTATTATATTTATTATATTTATTATATTTATTATATTTATTATATTTATTATATTTATTTATTATTATTTATTATTTATTATTATTTATTATTATGCACCCCACGCATGCGCGGCAGAGATTAAAAAAAACAGCCATTGGGAAGGAGGCACACACCCCTGTGCGGTGCAGCTGAGCTGGGGCGATGGCTTGCCTGCCCGCAGACAGGGTTCCGTGTGTCACCGGTGGCATTTGTGCCATTGGTTTGCCATCACGGCTCTATGCCAAAACTGCACCCCAGTGAAGGGAGGTGGTGAATGCCAGCATAGGAGACTGAGAGCGCATGTAGGCTGACAGTGTCTGGCAGAAGCCGCACACATCAGTTGAGTACCTGTGCAAGCAGCAGGCAGAAGCAGAGGCGCGGGGGCAGGGGGAGGCAGTGGTAGAATTCAAATAATTTAACAACTGGTTCTCTGTCCTAATGACCAGCTGGGTAGGCGTGGCTCAGTGGTCATGTGACTGGGTGGGCGTGGCCAACTCAATGTCACTCAAATCAATGGGCACTACATCTTAGCTGTTACAATTTAACAAGGGTTAACCGGAGAGGCGGTTTCTGTAAGCAGGGCAATAAAGATTAGGCTAGAAACAACACCAGAATGTTTCCTTCCTGCCTTCCTTACAGGATTAGCCCCGTAAAGTGGGGAAAAATAAAAGGAGATTTCTTCCAACAACCGGTTCTTCCGAATAGGTGCAAACTGACTGAATCCCACCACTGGGAGGAGGTGATCTGGATGTGCTGTGTGGGCCATGGGAAAGTTGAGCAGTGATGGGCCAGAGCAGCGGGAAGCTGCGGGAGGCTCATCTTTGCGTCTCTCGGCTTGCCTGCAGCCCGCACGGTGCATCCGGATTGTCTTCTGCTCTGTGTCTTCCGCTCTCTGCAGCCCCAGAGTGTGCCAACTGTCGGTCCCCGGGCACTTGCTGGCTGTTGTGTTTGTGCCAGGGGCGGCCCAGCCGCGTTGATCACCCTGAAAATGTGTTTCCCGAAAATAAGCCCTAGTGCTTATTTGATGAGTTAAACATGACTGGACAGGAGAAAACATTCCCTTTACTTTTTAGTACTTTTTAAAAAGTTATTAAACAAAAAGCATTGTTTTTTCCTGAATGGAGCAGCTTAAAGAGTTTTATTTGCTATAGAAAACGGGACATTCCTGACTAACTATTGATTCTAAATGTCACAGGACACTGCGATCAAGTATTTGACAGATGGGTGCTTGTTGAGGCAAATCCTAGCAGACCCACATCTGGCCCAATACAGCGTCGTTATTCTGGACGAAGCTCACGAACGGAGTCTCTGCACGGTCAGTAAAATGGGGCAAAACTCACTTAACAACTGTTTTGCTTAGCAACAGAAATGTTGAGCTCAATTGGGGTCATAAGTCGAAGACTACCTACTGTTGTGCCAGGAGAGCTGGCAGCAGAATCGAGACAGTGAGGAGGTTGGGGAGGAACATGGGCTAGTCCTGGGGGTTGAGGAAAACTCGGACGAGGGCTCTGCGTTGGAGGCAGAGAGGGAGCTAGACAGCAGCGAGGCAGAGGAACAGCTGGAGCCTGTTCCCAGTGTGCGCATGCGCAGAGCTGCCAGAAGACAAGAACAACTAAGGAAGCAGAGTCGACTTGGGAGTAAAGCCACACCTTGGAGGTGATTGGCCCCTCCCATAGGAAACAAAAGAGGAGCGAATGGGGAGGGGGCTTTTGCAGGAAACAATTCGTTCATTTGGTCGTTTCAAGAGTGGAAAGTTTTATTTGTGACTATAAGAGACTCTGTGCCAAGTTTTGCCTTGCCCTGCATTAGGAAACTAGTTATCTGGCAGCTCTCCAAACGAGATAAGGTTCGTGTGGATAAACATTCCTCGGAAAGACTGTGTCAGCATTCCAAGTATCATGTAGAATTAAATCAGAATCAAAGGCAAAACGATCCTTAAAGTTCCAATTTAATAAGACAGACATCTTAGGCACATCTGTGTTAATCCCAATACCGGAAATGACATCAGAATTCCACCCAGTTAAAAGTTCATGATCTTGTCCCCACACCCACAATCCATCACATGGTCCAATCTTCTCCTTCCACGCTGGCATCCACACCCAGCTTCTTCCGGTCAGGTGTACTGGTGCGGAGACAAAGGATGACCTTGGCTTCTAGTAAAGAATGAAAACAATACATTCCACAGTCCTACTCTTTATTATTCCCCCCTCCCATCAACTATACTAAAGAAACAGCATAATGAAATAAGAGAAAGTGTGGCAGGCCAAAATTCTAAAAGGAATATAATTGCAGGCCTGACAGACTGTTTGCTAAAGCCTTGCTGACTGTGAATGAAAGGAATTCACAGTCGTGTCAATAAAAAGGGTTTTGCTGGCACCAAGACTCTGTTTCTTGCTTTTTAAGGAAGCCTGGGTCAGAACACCTGCAGTTGGTATTTCCCGCACAGCTGGGAACATGTTTGCCAATGAAAAGATCAATTTAGGATTGACCGTGAGAGATCATAGTGTGTTCCATGTTTGAAAGGGGGCTGCGGTTCAAAACGTGGACGTTAGGAGGACTGCTTCTCTTTCAGGATATCCTCTTTGGCCTGTTGAAGCAGCTGTTCCACGGGGAAAAAGAAATCCAAAGGAAGGAACCCTTGAAGGTCGTGGTGATGTCTGCCACTTTGGACGTGGAGAAGTTCTCGGCCTTCTTTGGAAATTGCTCCGTGGTGGAGATTCCAGGAAGGAAATACCTGGTGGAGGAGATCTTCTGTGATGCTCTGGGCCCCAGAGATGTCAACAGCTCTGCCTTCATCACAGAGGTATTGGCTGGCCACTTTCATTTTATTTAGTTGAAGAGTCCTCAGTGCTCTCTAAGTACGGTTGTTTGCTTCCAGACGTTTCGTTACCCAACAATCGTATTTTTCGGAGTATAAGATGCTCCGAAGTATAAGACGCACCTAGCTTTTGGTGAGGAAAATAAGGGGGGAGGGGGAAATCTGCTTTTGCCTCCCAGCAATTTGTCTCCTTGCAACAAACAGCAAACAGCACAGACAATATACACTGTTTGTTACATTTCAGACTATACTTGTATAGATGCTGTTAAAATTGATGTGCTTTCTGGAAGTATACTTATTCTCTGCTATTTAAAAGGAGATACCATAGCACTGGGCCTCTTCAGATCAAGCATTTGTTTTAAAAAGCTGCTTCATTTTGTTAAGTTGTCTAGAACAGCGATGGCAAACTTTTTTTGGCTTGCGTGCCATGGGGGGGGGGAGCGCAGGGGGCTCGTGCATGGGCGTGCCACACCCATAACGCAACGTATGATTCCCCCAGTGCACATGCGTGAATGAGAGGCGCTCCCCCCCATTTTTCCATGCTTTTTTCGCCCTCCCCAGGCTCCAGAGGCTTTATAGGAGCCTGAGGAGGGCAAAAAATGGCTTTAAAAAAGGCTGAACTCAGGTGGCCAGCGCACATGCCTTGCGCTCCCTGACAAATGCGTCCGCGTGCCACCTGTGGCATTTGTGCCATAGGTTCGCCATCCCGGGTCTAGAACAATAATAAAGCAGCCTTTAAAAATAAGTCTAATAATTTGAAGTTTCTATAGGCATTTATAGTTATTGACTTACCTTCTTGCAGCAAATAGCAAACGGTTCCACCACAAAACCGCGTTCGACTAAAGGGCGCTCGACGAAACTGCGTAGCTGACGTCATCACAGCGCGACAACAGCGCGGAGAAAAAAACACGCTGTAAACGCTAAAGCTAAAATTAACCCCTAAACCTAAACCTAACCCCCCTAAACCTAACCCTAAACCTAACCCTTAACCTAACGCTAAACCTAATCCTAACCCTTAACCTAAACCTAAACCTAACCCTTAACCTAATCCTAACCCTAACCCTTAACCTAACCCTAATCCTAACCCTAAACCTAACTCTTAACCTAACCCTAAACCTAATCCTAACCCTAAACCTAACCCTTAACCTAACCCTAATCCTAACCCTAACCCTTAACCTAACCCTAAACCTAACCCTTAACCTAACCCTTAACCTAACCCTAAACCTAACCCTAAACCTAACCCTTAACCTAACCCTTAACCTAACCCTAATCCTAACCCTAAACCTAACCCTTAACCTAACCCTTAACCTAACCCTAAACCTAACCCTAAACCTAACCCTTACCTTAAGTTGAATCGGCTTGCTTTCAAAGCGCTATTTAAAGCGCCCTTCTTTCTCCGCGCTCGCTGTTGTCGCCCTGCTGATGACGTCAGCGACGCGGTTTAATCGGGCGCACTTTAGTCGAGCGCAGTTTTGTCGTGCCACGATAGCAAACAGCCTGATTAGTACAAGAAAAAAAAATCCCAGCACTGGAAGTCTTTAAGAAGATGTTGGATATCTATTTGTCTGAAACGGTATGCCTAGGCAGGGGGTTGGACTAGAAGACCTCCAAGGTCCCTTCCAACTCTGCTATTGTATTGTGTTGTTTCAGACTGTCAGAGTGACCTTGGATGTCCATTTGAACGGCTCGGCGGGAGACATCCTCGTTTTCCTGACAGGCAAGTGTTTTAAAGTTATCCTGTGGAGAATCACTAACTCCTTGTATGCAGCAGGGATGTCAAACTCAATTTCATTTAGGGCCGCGTGAGAGTTGTGTTTGACCTCGGAGGGCCGGGGGAGTGTGGGTTGGCGTGACCAGGTTGACTCCTGCTCCAGCCATTGGTGGATTCCTACCAGTTTGGACCGGTTTGACTGAACCGGTAGAAACTTGGTGGCGTGGGTTGCTGGAACTGACAGCGGCCCATGTCTGTCATGCCTCCAAACCGGTTCTCTTTCGGGGACGCCATCTTGATTTTCGGCTCTCTGCATGCGCAGAACAATTTTCTTGGCAGAAGTGTACTTTTTTTTTCATTAAAGTTTTGCACATGTGCAAACATTTTTATGTGCAAGGGCGCACACCGAAGCAGCAGCAATGCCGGCAGCAATCTACCCCTTGCTCAAGCCAAAGTCAGCCCCACGACGCCTCGCGAGGCCCCGCACGGCGTGTTTCTGGCCTCCCCGGCCTCCAGAAGCTCTCTGCTGGCCGTTGCCCCACCACGACCCATTTTGGCCAGCAGAGGCGCTGTGGGGTGGCCCTTTGACACTTCTGGGCCAATCCCATGGACCAGAATAAGAGCCGAGGTGGCGCAGTGGTTAGGGTGCAGTACTGCAGGCTACTTCAGCTGACTGTTGTCTGCAGTTCAGCGGTTCTAACCTCACCGGCTCAGGGTTGACTCAGCCTTCCAACCTTCCAAGGTGGGTAAAATGAGGTCCTGGATTGTTGTTGGGGGCAATATGCTGACTCTGTAAACCGCTTAGAGAGGGCTGAAAGCCCTATGAAGCGGTATATAATTCTAACTGCTATTGCCCTTTGGAACGAACTCCCCGCGGAGATTCGGACCCTCACCTCTCTCCTGGCTTTCCGAAAAGCCGTTAAGACCTGGCTGTGCCGGCAGGCCTGGGGTTGATGAGCTCCCTTCCCCTCTCAACAGGTGTGGTTGTTGGTTATTTTAAATGTCTATTTTGTATTGCATGTTCCCCTTCCCATTGAAGTTGTTCGCCGCCCTGAGTCCCTTTTAGGGAATAGGGCAGCATACAAATAAAATGAAACTTCAAACTTCAAACTATTGCTAATTAAATAGCCTGCGGGCTGGATGCAGCCCATGGGCCTTGAGTTTGACACCCCTGACATATAGGTAAATCCTCAACTTAAACTAGAGTTCCCCAATATTTCTGGCTTGATGGGCGGGGGAGAGAAGCAGGGATGCTTCCGTGGCCCAGTTGCAATCCCCTCGCAGACCACTAATGAGCTGCGGCCCACCGGTTGGGGACCCCAGACCTAAACAACCCGAGTTTAAGAAACTGAGTTAAACCGTAACTGAACCTGGAATAATGGTCATAAGTCATTGCGGGTATTAACGTAGGTCACCAAATGACCAAATATGATTATTATTTTTTGAAATTTCTTGTGGCACTGCGGGACACTGCAAACGGCTGTACAGGTGAGCTGGTTGCCAGGTGCCCAAAAGGAATCCCGTGCATTCACCTGTCGTAATCTCAAAATTGGGTCTCTTAAGTACCTTTTGGGGATGGCCCATCGTAACGTTGAGCAACTGCCAAAAGTCGAGAACTGCCTGTATTCCAGTGGTGGGTTGCTGCTGGCATTACTGCCAGTTCGGTGCGCGCAAACATTTTGCTGGGAACAGGCTCCAGCTGTTCTTCCGCCTCACTGATGTCTGACTCCGAAGGCAGCTGATAACTGGCATAAGGCCCTGGCCCCATCTCTGCCTCCAACGCAAAGCCCTCATCAGAGCCTTCCCCAGACTCCAGGACTGGCCCAGGTTCCTCCCCAACCTCCTCACTGTCTGACTCTGCTGGAGGGCCACAACAATACATGCCAGTTGCCAAACATCCAATTTTGGATGACATGACCATGGTGATGAGGCAACAGTTATAAGTGCGAGGACCACTTGTAAGTCCCGTTTTTTTTTAACAATTTGTTTTTATTTTTATTAAACAAACAACACACACACAAAATAATCATCTTACATTATATCTTGTAGAAAGTGTGTCAATTGGTTACAATTAGCTTTCGTTCATCTCTTCCAGAATCATTACTTACATTCATCTCAAATGTCAAAGTTCTTAATGAGTCTTACTTTCAACATATCATAGTTCTCATTTAACTAAAATTTAGTGTCCTTTTGCCTAGAATAATCCATAGTTAAAAAAACACAACCACCTGATGGCATTTCATTAATTATTACAGAGTCATCCAATAGCCTTAAACCTTTATAACACATTTTTTTAAAAAATTGGTTGACAAATCACTGTTTACAATTTGTGTCCACGTTCCTTTTGTTATGGTATATAATGATATATGTATCATTAACTGTATCCCTTATCCTTATCCTAATTAATATTGGTTAACAAAAAATCCTGTATTGTTATATCAATTTTCTTCTTATCAAACCAACATACATGTATACCTTATTGCCCTTATCAATTATTTATTTAACATAACCATCTATAAGTTACTAAATTACTACTTACTAATCGTGACCCGACAATTGCGCGATAGACATATGCGCACCGACAAAATAGCGCCGATTAAAACGCGACGTCAAAATCTCGTCCACAAATTCGCAACGTCAAAATTGCACCGACAAAAGCGCAATGACAAGCACAATAAAATCGAAAAAAAAAAAAAAAAAAAAACTGAAATGTATGGATACACCAAAGCGAGGAGAAGAGGGAAAGAGGAGGGAGAAGTAAAGAGGGAGTGAGAGGGAATGTAAGGAGGGTGAGATGGAGGGAGGGGGAGATGTCTGAGGGGGAAGGGAAGTAGAAGAGGGGAATGCTGGAGGGGTGAAATGAAAGTTGGAGGGGGAGAAGAGAGGGTGTATGGGGGAATGAAGTGTCATGTTGGGGTTTTTTTTTTTTTCTCTTTTTTTTTTTACGCACAGTATATAAGTGATTGTATAAAATGAAAATGAAATGAAATAAATAAAATGTATTGAAAAAAAAAATCAAAAAAAAATTAGGGTTAGGGTTATAACGTACATATACGCCTTGGATTGGATTTGGATTTATTAAATTTATAGGCCGCCCAATCCCGAAGGACTCTGGGCGGCTTAAAGAAAATGAATTTTAAAAAGAGTTAAAAGACAAACAAGATCATCCCACTATGTTAAAGGCCCAGCATACTCACTGGGCTGTCTATAGTTTGCTGATGACGCGATTTTGTCGTCGCGCATCTGTCGTCGCGCTATTGTCGAAAATCAATTAGCGATTTTGACGGCGCTCATTTGTCCATCGCGGTTTTGTCGGCGCGCATATGTCTGTCTCGCATTTGTCGGTGAACCCTTACTAATTATAGAACTTAGTTACATTTTCTGTTATCTACTGTCATATATCCAATAACATTATACCTTTATAACATATTCAAAATAAGAATTAATTAATTAAATTTCTAGACCTTTTTTTTCCAAATCATTGTTTGCAATTTATATCCAAATTCCTTATATGAAGCCAGTACATATATATGTCATTAACTACAACTCTTATCATATTATTATTATTATTATTATTATTATTATCATTAATATTTATAACAAAATCATTTATTAACTTACATCCAGCTTCCTCACCTCCAGCCAACAGAAATATACCTTGTTACCATTATCAACTATTTATTTAAGCAAGCAATTTTAAAAAGTCCCGTTTTTTCCCCAGTGCCGTTGTAACTTTGAACGATCGTTAAAGGAGCGATCGTTGCAAGTCGAAGGATTACCTGTAGTCTTTCCCTCCTTTCTTCAGAACAATATCTTAAATGTGTTTGTGGTTTCCTACTAGGGCAATCGGAGATCGAAAGAGCTTGCGAGCTTCTCTTCCAGAAAGCCGAAATGATAGACTACCGCTTTGAAGTAAGAGATCGCTCCGTGGATGGCTTACTTATCTTGCCGTTGTATGGCTGCATGCCAACAGGTGAGCATAACAGATTTGCAAGGGCCCTTGGAAGTCTTCTAGTCCAACCCCCCCATTTAGGCAGGAAACCCTTCACCACTTCAGACAAATGGTTATCCAACATCTTCTTAAAAACTCCCAGTGTTGGAGCATTTACAACTTCTGGAGGCAAATTCTGTTCCACTGATTAATTGTTCTAATTGTCAGGAAATTTCTCCTTAGTTCTAGGTTACTTCTCTCCTTGATTAGTTTCCTCCGATTGCTTCTTCTGCCTTCAGGTGCTTTGGAGAATAGTTTGATCCCCCTCTTCTCTATGGCAGCCCCTCAAATACTGGAATACTGCTAGCATGTCACCCCCTACTCCTTCTCTTTGTTAGATTTAGATTTAAATTAGTTCACCAAGAGACTGTAAGACCGGAGACTCAAATTCAGCTTACTCTATGTGTAAAAGAATAACAGAGTTGGAAGGGACCTTGGAGGTCTTCTAGTCCAACCCTCTGCTCAGGCAGGAAACCCTACACCACTTCAGATGAATGGTCATCCAACATCTTCTTAAAAACTTCCAGTATTGGGGCATTCACAACTTCTGGAGGCAAGTAGTTCCACTGGTTAATTGTCCTCACTGTCAGGAAATTTCTCCTCAGTTCTAAGTTGCTTCTCTCCTTGATTAGTTTCCACCCATTGCTTCTTCTTCTACCCTCAGGTGGCTTGGAAAATAGCTTGACTCCCTCTTCTTTGGGGCAGCCCCTGAGATATTGGAACACTGCTATCATGTCACCCCTGGTCCTTCTTTGCCTAAAAATTCTTTTATTGCACGTATCCGGATTTTCTCAGAGTTGTGTCCTTAACATCTACTGCATTTTCCAGCATTCTATAAAATGTTGTGACAACATTTTTCCTTAGCTTTTTTTTCAAATCTCATTTGGCCCCCAGAGTTGTGGGTACTCCCATCAGTGGAAGGTTTCCAAGAGAAGTTTTATTTATTTAGTATCCATGACTATATGCTAAGTGTTGTATCTAGTGTTTTATGGTGAATGTATTTTTACAATGACTGTAATAATGATCTATCACTATTGATGTATATACACTGTGAGCTTATGCTCTGGAGGCAAATTCCTTGTGTGCCCAATCACACTTGGCCAATAAAGAAGGATAATTCTAAAAGATAGGACCACCATTTAAATGTAATTGTATAAGGCAGGGGTGTCCAAACTTGGGAACTTTAAGACTTGTGGACTTCAACTCTCAGAATTCCCCAGCCAGCCATGCTGGCTGGGGAATTCTGGGAGTTGACGTCCACATGCTGGCTGGGGAAATCTGGGAATTGACGTCCACATGCCGGCTGGGGAATTCTGGGAGTTGACGTCCACATGCCGGCTGGGGAATTCTGGGAGTTGACGTCCACATGCCGGCTGGGGAATTCTGGGAGTTGACGTCCACATGCCGGCTGGGGAATTCTGGGAGTTGACGTCCACATGCCGGCTGGGGAATTCTGGGAGTTGACGTCCACATGCTGGCTGGGGAAATCTGGGAATTGACGTCCACATGCCGGCTGGGGAATTCTGGGAGTTGACGTCCACATGCCGGATGGGGAATTCTGGGAGTTGACGTCCACATGCCGGATGGGGAATTCTGGGAGTTGACGTCCACATGCCGGATGGGGAATTCTGGGAGTTGACGTCCACATGCCGGATGGGGAATTCTGGGAGTTGACGTCCACATGCCGGCTGGGGAATTCTGGGAGTTGACGTCCACATGCCGGCTGGGGAATTCTGGGAGTTGACGTCCACATGCCGGCTGGGGAATTCTGGGAGTTGACGTCCACATGCCGGCTGGGGAATTCTGGGAGTTGACGTCCACATGCCGGCTGGGGAATTCTGGGAGTTGACGTCCACATGCCGGCTGGGGAATTCTGGGAGTTGACGTCCACATGCCGGCTGGGGAAATCTGGGAATTGACGTCCACATGCCGGCTGGGGAATTCTGGGAGTTGACGTCCACATGCCGGCTGGGGAATTCTGGGAGTTGACGTCCACATGCCGGCTGGGGAATTCTGGGAGTTGACGTCCACATGCCGGCTGGGGAATTCTGGGAGTTGACGTCCACATGCCGGATGGGGGATCCTGGGAGTTGACGTCCACATGCCGGATGGGGGATCCTGGGAGTTGACGTCCACATGCTGGCTGGGGAATTCTGGGAGTTGACGTCCACATGCCGGATGGGGAATTCTGGGAGTTGACGTCCACATGCCGGATGGGGGATCCTGGGAGTTGACGTCCACATGCCGGATGGGGAATTCTGGGAGTTGACGTCCACATGCCGGCTGGGGAATTCTGGGAGTTGACGTCCACATGCCGGCTGGGGAATTCTGGGAGTTGACGTCCACATGCCGGCTGGGGAATTCTGGGAGTTGACGTCCACATGCCGGCTGGGGAATTCTGGGAGTTGACGTCCACATGCCGGCTGGGGAATTCTGGGAGTTGACGTCCACATGCTGGCTGGGGAAATCTGGGAATTGACGTCCACATGCCGGCTGGGGAATTCTGGGAGTTGACGTCCACATGCCGGCTGGGGAATTCTGGGAGTTGACGTCCACATGCCGGCTGGGGAATTCTGGGAGTTGACGTCCACATGCCGGCTGGGGAATTCTGGGAGTTGACGTCCACATGCCGGCTGGGGAATTCTGGGAGTTGACGTCCACATGCCGGATGGGGGATCCTGGGAGTTGACGTCCACATGCCGGCTGGGGAATTCTGGGAGTTGACGTCCACATGTCGGATGGGGAATTCTGGGAGTTGACGACCACATGCCGGCTGGGGAATTCTGGGAGTTGACGTCCACATGCCGGCTGGGGAATTCTGGGAGTTGACGTCCACATGCCGGCTGGGGAATTCTGGGAGTTGACGTCCACATGCCGGATGGGGGATCCTGGGAGTTGACGTCCACATGCCGGATGGGGGATCCTGGGAGTTGACATCCACATGCTGGCTGGGGAATTCTGGGAGTTGACGTCCACATGCTGGCTGGGGAATTCTGGGAGTTGACGTCCACATGCCGGCTGGAGAATTCTGGGAGTTGACGTCCACATGCCGGATGGGGGATCCTGGGAGTTGACGTCCACATGCCGGCTGGGGAATTCTGGGAGTTGACATCCACATGCCGGCTGGGGAATTCTGGGAGTTGACGTCCACATGCCGGATGGGGAATTCTGGGAGTTGACGTCCACATGCCGGATGGGGAATTCTGGGAGTTGACGTCCACATGCCGGATGGGGGATCCTGGGAGTTGACGTCCACATGCCGGCTGGGGAATTCTGGGAGTTGAAGTCCACAAGTCTTAAAGTTCCCAAGTTTGAGCAATCCTGGTATAAGGTCACCTGCCTTGGGCAAGGGAGTTGCACTAGAAGACCTCCAAGGTCCCTTCTAGTATTATGATTCTATGAAAAGAGAAACCCAGTGCTGCCTCTTAGTATGCTTGACTCCAATTCCCAATACCTTCAACTGCCTTGGATGGGAATGATGGCAGTTGTAGTCCAGCTCAGACAGTCCTCCCTCTGCAGCCTGGCTGCTGCTGGTCTCTGGTGGAGTCTAATTGCACCAGGTTTTGCTTTTAATCTTGGGGAAACCAGTTCGGAAATTGGCGTTATTTTCTTCTCTCTGATCATTTTGACCCGGATTTTGTCGCCTAGATCAGCAAAGACAGATATTCGTGCCGCCTCCGCCAGGGATCAGGAAATGTGTCGTGTCCACAAATATCGCAGCCACGTCTTTGACCATCGATGGGATCAAGTAAGAGTTCCGGGGATGTTGATGTTGTTCTGACTCAGCAGGAGCAAGAAATAGACTCATTGTCATGAAAGCCCCCTCTTTATTTACCTCTTGTGAATTAATTGCATTCCCCCACCGGAAAAATCCGGACAAGAATCCTGCAAAGAGTTAACTGCAGTAACAGACCTTATCAGTCCCTTGGAATAATTGCAAGGCCCTGAGCTCCCAGCCAAAAGGCTGCAAATTACTGTATTTTTCGGACTATAAGACACACCAGAGTATAAGAGGCACAGAGGTGGGTTCCTACCAGTTCGCACCTATTCGGTAGAACCGGTTCGTCAAATCTACCAAACCGGTTAGAAGAGGTTCCACCAGTGGACCCGGAAAGCAGGCCACACCTACAGAAGAGGTTCCAAATTTTTTTTAAACCCACCACTCTCTCTCTCACACAAACACAAACACACACACACATAGACTCACACAGAGAGAGAAAGAGAAAGGAAGAAATAAATAAAAAAAGAAAAAAAAAGAAAAAGTGAGAGAGATGAAAGAAAAAAAGGAAAAAGGGACAGAAAGACAAAAGGAAGGAGAGAGAGAGAACACATGGCTGGCAAGCCACTCCCACCAGGTCACATGGCTGGCAAGCCACTCCCACAAAGGAGGCCACACTCACAGAGTAGGTTCGAAATTTTTTTGAAACCCACCACTGAAGAGGCACCATGATTTTGAAGAGGTGAATTTTTTTTTAAAAGGTTTTTGCACTGCAGGCCTCCCAAACCCTCTGCACGCCTTATTTAATTGCAAAAAAAAGGGGGGGGGCATGCACAGCTTTGGGAGGCTTGTAGAGTGCTGGGGGGGGGGGGGACGAGCCAAAACTGCCTGGTTTTTTTGCAAAAAAAAAAAAAAAAGGATGTCAGAGGGTTTGGGAGGCTGGTAGAGTGCTCCTGAGGAGCTGGGGTGGGGGGAATGAGCAAAAACGGCCCTCCCCAGACCTCAGGCACACTTTGCAAGCCTCCCAAACCCTCTGCATGTCCATTTTTGCAAAGGGGGCGGGGTTTCAGGAGGCCAAAAATGCTGTTTTCAGTGTATAAGATGCACCCCAGATTTTCACCCTCTTTTTGGGGGGGGAAAGGTTCATCTTATACTCCAAAAAATACGGTAGGTTCTGGCAAGGCAGTCTTTGTTGCACAAAACACCATGAGCAAAATCTCTAGAAATACGAACTGTTGTCTCCTACAACCACCACTCCTCTTTCCTTCTATTTATTCCCCAGTCAGGGAGGGGCCATTCAGTGCCCACGCGTGCTTTGCTTCCCGAGTCAACTCCTTGTCCTCCGTTGCTCACCTCTCCTAACTGCTCTGTGCCTACGTGCATCTGGAATAGGCCCCAGCTGTTCTTCCTCCTCACTCATATCAGCCTCCAAAGGCAGCTGCCTCTCCGGTGGCTGGGAAATAGCCCCGCCTCTATTGCTGTGTCCAACACAGAGCAACCATAAGAGCTTTCCCCAGACTCCAGCACTGGCCCAAGTTCCTCCCCAAACTCCTCATCGTCCGAGTCTGCCTCGGCTGGCAGCTAGTGGGCCACAAGAGATGTGGATCTTGTGGCTGAACTCTGGAGCTGTTTAATCGAGATAGTCCTTGAGTTACGACCATGATTGAGCCTGGCATTTTTGGTGGTAAGTCGTGGTGGTCGTACAGCAGGTCATATGGTGACATGGGGCCTTGCAGAGGCTAAGAGAGGGGTCTGCAATCACATTGAGAGTCCTGGGTAATAAACTGGAAGCTCTAGTCTAGGCTGAGGATCACATGCCTTTTATAGTTTTTATTAATGCCTGGAAGTTATTTATTTTTATTTTCTTTATTTGCAACCCACCCACATTATTTGAATGTAACCCAAGGCACCGAACCTACCTTCTTTCTCCCATTTCCCCTGCAGTGTGAGTTGGGCTCAGAAAGTGATTAGCCCAAAGTCACCCAGCTGACTTTCATGGCTAAAGTGGGACTAGAACTCCCCGTCTCCTGGTTACAATCCCAAAGTCAGCCAGTTGGCTTTCATGCCTACGGTGGGACTAGAACTCACCATCTGTTGGTGGCTGGCCCAAAGTCACCCAGTTGGCTTTCATGCCTAAGGCGGAACTAGAACTCTCCATCACTTGGTAGTTGTCCCAAAGTCACCCAGTTGGCTTTCATGCCTAAGGTGGAACTAGAACTCTCCATCTCTTGCTTTTCAAACAGGTTCATCACTTTGACCTCCATCTAAAAAGACAAACCATTGTCCTTAATCAATGGTGTTTTTTTTTTTTTTTGCAATTTCTTTTCTCATGCTTTTTCTATTTAAGATGCTTGACCTTTGCGTGTGAATTTAGGTTTGCCCCCAATTTTGGTAAAACTTGTATTTCTGACTTCCTTTTCTTCAGGTATGTGGTCGACAGTGGGTTTGTGAAGCAGCTAAACCACAACCCAAGAGTTGGCTTGGACGTGCTGGAGGTGGTGCCAATTTCAAAGTAAGTTTGAAATCTTGATCTAGCTTCGCATCCGTGTGCAGACCAGGGATTCTTTTCCATGGAGGTTCTCAGTCATATCCAGGTCACGATTGTCCCAAAGGTGATTTTTTTTCAAGAGGCAGCTGGACTTCCTTGTTTTTCTTTGAATCCCTTTCGCTTCTCCTCCAAGAAGCTTCTTCAGTTCTGACTGGATGGTGGGGAATGGAAGGGTTTATATTCCTTGCAGACAGCTGGTCATTTGCATCCTTTTAGAGAGTCATTGAAGCCACCAGTGACGTGCGGTGAGGTTTATGGCTGGTGAGGCACTGACACAATGGTGGGTTTCAAATTTTTTTAGACTTGTGGACTTCAACTCCCAGAATTCCACAGCCAGGCATGCTCAGTTCCAATTTAAAGCGACAGCATTTGTTTTTCTCCTTTGCAAAAAAGTTTCCTTCATTCTTTTTTTCTCCCTCCCACTCCTTCCTCCCTCCCTCACCCCTCTCTCAAACAAACACAAACACAGAAGTTGGATGCACCCTGCTGTCTGGGTGGGAAATGCCTGAAACACAATAAAGCCCACCCACCCAACCTCCTGCTTGCAGGCTGGGGTTGAAGCTTCTTTGGCTCTGACTGGATGGTGGGGAATGGAAGGGTTTATATTCCTTGCAGACAGCTGGTCATTTGCATCCTTTGAGAGAGTCATTGAGGCCACTTGGAGGTTTATCTGTGTCTTCAGGGTCACCTGAGTGGTGCACATGGGTGTGTGGAGCCTTCCTGGAACTCTTGAAAGGACTATGTTGTAGACTGGAGATAGATGGTGATGTTGTCCGTCCCGTCCCCCCATTTGTCCATCCCCATTGTTGAGAGATGGCTGTTCAATTTTGACATCGCCCAAAGACGCTCAACTGGTTTTGTGTCTAAGGAAGGACAGTGTTTGCTCAATAGATGCCTATGGAGATTCTCAGTCATATCCAGGTCATGGTTGTCCCAAAGATGCTTTTTCAAGAGGCAAGTGGACTTCCTTGTTTTGCTTTGAATCCCTTTCGCTTCTCCTCCAAGAAGCTTCTTCAGCTCTGACTGGATGGTGGGGAATGGAAGGTTTTCCTGTACGCTGCTTGGAGAGTCCAAGCAGGGATTAAATTCTGTCTGACTGCCCAGGACTGAATTGAAAGATCTTTAGCCACACCTCCTCTTCCGGCTCCCCAGATTTTTCAATTCAGTTCTAACCCAATGGACACGTTTTCAGTGGTTCCAGAATATCAACAGAAATGTAACCTTAACTTGGACTTTCCAACCAGATAATTTCCATCCTACGAGAAAATTAAGGTCTGTTTAAAGTGGCTTTTTGTTTCCCTGGCTTCTGCTTCTTGCCTGCGCTTGTTCCGGGCGTCTCCAGGCGCACGCGGCTTATCTGACTTGCTGGGCGACACGAGCCAGCTTGGGAGCTGCCGCGTTCACCCTTTGTATTGCCGCGTTCACCCTTTGTATTGGCGCAGTGGTCAGCGGCGAGGGGGCCCAGCCACTTGCGCTAGATTATGGTGTTTGGCGCGATGGTCAGTGGTGCGAGGACCCAGCCGTTCCCGCCATCACCTTTCTTGATTTGAATTTGGCGCCGCTTTTCTCCAGCAGTAGTCGTTGCAGTGGCCATTTTTAGTAAGGGAAACACTTCAGGCGGCCATTTTGTTTCCATTTTTGCCGCAGTTTTTTCCCCTGCACTTCGGAGTGAGCTTTGGAGAGTGGTGGCAGCGTGACTTCTCTGTGCGGCAATCCAACCCCGCCCTAGGGTCTCTCTCTCATAGCTACCATGTGCATTGCATTCCCCCCCCCTGGGTTTGTTAGCCGCCCTGAGTCCCTCCGGGAATAGGGCGGCATATAAATGCAATAAACCTTTAACCTTCTTGATGTGGATTTGTGATTTTGTTACCGGACCAGACTTATACAATTGATGTTGACAGACTCAATGGAACCACATTTGAACGGTGTTACAGGTCCATGCTTTCATCAAAAAATCTGGGGAGCCGGAAGAGGAGGCGTGGCTAAAGATCTTTCAATTCAGTCCAGGGCAGTCGGACAGAATTTAACCCATGCTTGGACTCTCCTCACAGTGTACAGGAAAACCCTTCAGGTAAGCCAATGGTCAATTTATACTCCTTGCAGACAGCTGGTCATTTGCATCCTTTTAGAGAGGCATTGAGGCGGCCTGGAGGTTTCTCTGTGTTCTCAAGGTCACTTGAGTAGTGCAAATGGCTGTGGAGCAGTGGTGGGTTCTGGGCGGTATGGCCCGGTATGGGCATACTGGTGGCAGCTGGGAGCAGCGGCCACCATACCGGAACAGTAGCTCATTGGGCCCACCCGCGTTCCTTACCTGTTTTTAAGGCAACCGGGCCAATTGCGCATGCGTGTACAACGTACGGCACCTGCATGACCTCCACCGAGCAGCTGGAGTGTCAAAGGGTGGTGGAGTGCACATGCGTGCGCAGCACACGTGCCCAAGGTGGACCCCCCTGGCCTTGTTGCAGTGCATCTGTTGCGACGGGATCTGAGACCCACCTCTGGTGTGGAGCTTTACTGGAAGTGCTGAAAGGACTGTGTTGTGGACTGGCGGTAGATGATGTCATATCCCTCCCCCCTCTGTTGAGGGAGGTCTGTTTAGTTTTCGCCTAGATGGTCTTTTTGACTCTCTTTCAAACCAGACCTTGCGTCTTAAGGCCAGAGGTCCATGAGCCATACGACATGTCAGAATGTTGGCTAATACAGGAGTCAGCAACCCTCGGCTCTGGAGCCGCATGTGGCTCTTTCATCCCTCTGCTGCGGCTCCCTGTCGCCAGTTGGCTCCATAATTGATAGGGCTTTCAGTTAGGACACAAAGCTGCTGTACTAGGAAGAGACTCTATGGTGGGGGAACTGGACTTCCGGTCGTCTCCAGAATTGAGCAGGTGGCTTCCAGTTAGAACCTTTGTGCTCTTTGGAGTGTTTAAGGTTGCTGATCTCTGGGCTAATAAATAGCTGAGATTTTTCTGTTTTCCATTTCCTCCCTCTAGGAGTGAGGCGGTGCAACGCGCAGGTCGAGCCGGCCGAACAGCATCTGGGAAATGCTTCCGGGTATATAACAAGGAATTCTGGGAAGAGTGCATGCCGGAGCACATGGTTCCAGAGATCAAACGGACCAGTTTGACATCCGTGATGCTGACTTTGAAGTGCCTGGCCATCCACAATGTCATCAGGTAATCCTCGGGATGGATCTCCTCCTTCAAAATGCTGACCTAGCGCCAAAGCAAGTCTTGTTCCTATTGGCTCTCTGTTGTTCTTTCTCTGCCCAGCCTACCCTGTAAGATGGTTGTTGGGGGAAGAGAAGGGGAAACTGTTACACAGGTAGTCCTCGACTTACCATCACAACTGAGCCCAAAACTTCCATTGCTAAGTGAGATGTGTTGGGAGTATACTCCTAGTGTTGGGTAGGCAATATATATCTTTATACAACAACAAATGGTCGTTGTTGCTTTAAATGAGTGGATGTACTCAACAACTTTACTATAAGGAGTCAAGAGAGCTCACTCTCTCTTTCTGCTTGTCCTATGCTTGATGACTGGAATGTGAACTGCGACTGTAAGCTATTGTTTGTTCTTTGAATTGTGTTTGGACTAATATCTACTATCACTGCTTGTGAAGCAATTATCAGCAGTAAAGCTACTTGTTTTTACTAGCAGTGTCTGAAACTCTGTTCGTGTGTTTCTACTAGCAACATTCTTTCTCTCTAGCTGCAACATTCCGCTGCACTACTTTCTGTCTCCCAACGGAGATACCTCTAACAAGATGGTTGTTAAGTGAGTTTTGTCCCAATTTGCCACCTTTCTTGCCATAGTTGTTAAGCGAATCACTGCAGTTCTTGCCA